>NW_023493803.1:0-107500 GCF_013265735.2 Oncorhynchus mykiss
AAATTTGTAGCACAGATTGTTGGATGAAATACAAACTAACCTTGCTTACTTATTTCAAAGCGAGGGCACATATTTCAGCCTTGTGGGAAAAAACGGACAAAGAGTTGAAATTCCACAAGGCAGTGACAAAAAGCTTACAGCACCTGGTATTCCCAGGCGGTCTCCCATCCAAGTACTCACCAGGCCCGACCCTGCTTAGCTTCCGAGATCGGACGAGATCAGGCGTACTCAGGCCAGTGTGGCCGCAAGCGAAAGGCAATCTCAAAAAGTGGATGAAATTGCATATACTGTAGCCATAATTTGTAGCACAGATTGTTGGATGAAATACAAACTAACCTTGCTTACTTATTTCAAAGCGAGGGCACATATTTCAGCCTTGTGGGAAAAAACGGACAAAGAGTTGAAATTCCACAAGGCAGTGACAAAAAGCTTACAGCACCTGATATTCCCAGGCGGTCTCCCATCCAAGTACTAACCAGGCCCGACCCTGCTTAGCTTCCGAGATCGGACGAGATCAGGCGTACTCAGGCCGGTGTGGCCGTAAGCGAGAAACTATCTCTTGGTGCACCATGTAAAGTCAAAGTGAGCCTGATTAACAGCTGTTGCATTTCCACCATTTAGATAAGCATCTTTGTGTCACTCAAAAAGTGGAAGAAATTGCATATACTGTAGCCATAATTTGTAGCACAGATTGTTGGATGAAATACAAACTAACCTTGCTTACTTATTTCAAAGCGAGGGCACATATTTCAGCCTTGTGGGAAAAAACGGACAAAGAGTTGAAATTCCACAAGGCAGTGACAAAAAGCTTACAGCACCTGGTATTCCCAGGCGGTCTCCCATCCAAGTACTCACCAGGCCCGACCCTGCTTAGCTTCCGAGATCGGACGAGATCAGGCGTACTCAGGCCAGTGTGGCCGCAAGCGAAAGGCAATCTCAAAAAGTGGATGAAATTGCATATACTGTAGCCATAATTTGTAGCACAGATTGTTGGATGAAATACAAACTAACCTTGCTTACTTATTTCAAAGCGAGGGCACATATTTCAGCCTTGTGGGAAAAAACGGACAAAGAGTTGAAATTCCACAAGGCAGTGACAAAAAGCTTACAGCACCTGGTATTCCCAGGCGGTCTCCCATCCAAGTACTAACCAGGCCCGACCCTGCTTAGCTTCCGAGATCGGACGAGATCAGGCGTACTCAGGCCAGTGTGGCCGCAAGCGAAAGGCAATCTCAAAAAGTGGATGAAATTGCATATACTGTAGCCATAATTTGTAGCACAGATTGTTGGATGAAATACAAACTAACCTTGCTTATTTATTTCAAAGCGAGGGCACATATTTCAGCCTTGTGGGAAAAAACGGACAAAGAGTTGAAATTCCACAAGGCAGTGACAAAAAGCTTACAGCACCTGATATTCCCAGGCGGTCTCCCATCCAAGTACTAACCAGGCCCGACCCTGCTTAGCTTCCGAGATCGGACGAGATCAGGCGTACTCAGGCCGGTGTGGCCGTAAGCGAGAAACTATCTCTTGGTGCACCATGTAAAGTCAAAGTGAGCCTGATTAACAGCTGTTGCATTTCCACCATTTAGATAAGCATCTTTGTGTCACTCAAAAAGTGGAAGAAATTGCATATACTGTAGCCATAATTTGTAGCACAGATTGTTGGATGAAATACAAACTAACCTTGCTTACTTATTTCAAAGCGAGGGCACATATTTCAGCCTTGTGGGAAAAAACGGACAAAGAGTTGAAATTCCACAAGGCAGTGACAAAAAGCTTACAGCACCTGGTATTCCCAGGCGGTCTCCCATCCAAGTACTAACCAGGCCCGACCCTGCTTAGCTTCCGAGATCGGACGAGATCAGGCGTACTCAGGCCAGTGTGGCCGCAAGCGAAAGGCAATCTCAAAAAGTGGATGAAATTGCATATACTGTAGCCATAATTTGTAGCACAGATTGTTGGATGAAATACAAACTAACCTTGCTTACTTATTTCAAAGCGAGGGCACATATTTCAGCCTTGTGGGAAAAAACGGACAAAGAGTTGAAATTCCACAAGGCAGTGACAAAAAGCTTACAGCACCTGATATTCCCAGGCGGTCTCCCATCCAAGTACTAACCAGGCCCGACCCTGCTTAGCTTCCGAGATCGGACGAGATCAGGCGTACTCAGGCCGGTGTGGCCGTAAGCGAGAAACTATCTCTTGGTGCACCATGTAAAGTCAAAGTGAGCCTGATTAACAGCTGTTGCATTTCCACCATTTAGATAAGCATCTTTGTGTCACTCAAAAAGTGGAAGAAATTGCATATACTGTAGCCATAATTTGTAGCACAGATTGTTGGATGAAATACAAACTAACCTTGCTTACTTATTTCAAAGCGAGGGCACATATTTCAGCCTTGTGGGAAAAAACGGACAAAGAGTTGAAATTCCACAAGGCAGTGACAAAAAGCTTACAGCACCTGGTATTCCCAGGCGGTCTCCCATCCAAGTACTCACCAGGCCCGACCCTGCTTAGCTTCCGAGATCGGACGAGATCAGGCGTACTCAGGCCAGTGTGGCCGCAAGCGAAAGGCAATCTCAAAAAGTGGATGAAATTGCATATACTGTAGCCATAATTTGTAGCACAGATTGTTGGATGAAATACAAACTAACCTTGCTTACTTATTTCAAAGCGAGGGCACATATTTCAGCCTTGTGGGAAAAAACGGACAAAGAGTTGAAATTCCACAAGGCAGTGACAAAAAGCTTACAGCACCTGATATTCCCAGGCGGTCTCCCATCCAAGTACTAACCAGGCCCGACCCTGCTTAGCTTCCGAGATCGGACGAGATCAGGCGTACTCAGGCCGGTGTGGCCGTAAGCGAGAAACTATCTCTTGGTGCACCATGTAAAGTCAAAGTGAGCCTGATTAACAGCTGTTGCATTTCCACCATTTAGATAAGCATCTTTGTGTCACTCAAAAAGTGGAAGAAATTGCATATACTGTAGCCATAATTTGTAGCACAGATTGTTGGATGAAATACAAACTAACCTTGCTTACTTATTTCAAAGCGAGGGCACATATTTCAGCCTTGTGGGAAAAAACGGACAAAGAGTTGAAATTCCACAAGGCAGTGACAAAAAGCTTACAGCACCTGGTATTCCCAGGCGGTCTCCCATCCAAGTACTCACCAGGCCCGACCCTGCTTAGCTTCCGAGATCGGACGAGATCAGGCGTACTCAGGCCAGTGTGGCCGCAAGCGAAAGGCAATCTCAAAAAGTGGATGAAATTGCATATACTGTAGCCATAATTTGTAGCACAGATTGTTGGATGAAATACAAACTAACCTTGCTTACTTATTTCAAAGCGAGGGCACATATTTCAGCCTTGTGGGAAAAAACGGACAAAGAGTTGAAATTCCACAAGGCAGTGACAAAAAGCTTACAGCACCTGATATTCCCAGGCGGTCTCCCATCCAAGTACTAACCAGGCCCGACCCTGCTTAGCTTCCGAGATCGGACGAGATCAGGCGTACTCAGGCCGGTGTGGCCGTAAGCGAGAAACTATCTCTTGGTGCACTATGTAAAGTCAAAGTGAGCCTGATTAACAGCTGTTGCATTTCCACCATTTAGATAAGCATCTTTGTGTCACTCAAAAAGTGGAAGAAATTGCATATACTGTAGCCATAATTTGTAGCACAGATTGTTGGATGAAATACAAACTAACCTTGCTTACTTATTTCAAAGCGAGGGCACATATTTCAGCCTTGTGGGAAAAAACGGACAAAGAGTTGAAATTCCACAAGGCAGTGACAAAAAGCTTACAGCACCTGGTATTCCCAGGCGGTCTCCCATCCAAGTACTAACCAGGCCCGACCCTGCTTAGCTTCCGAGATCGGACGAGATCAGGCGTACTCAGGCCAGTGTGGCCGCAAGCGAAAGACAATCTCAAAAAGTGGATGAAATTGCATATACTGTAGCCATAATTTGTAGCACAGATTGTTGGATGAAATACAAACTAACCTTGCTTACTTATTTCAAAGCGAGGGCACATATTTCAGCCTTGTGGGAAAAAACGGACAAAGAGTTGAAATTCCACAAGGCAGTGACAAAAAGCTTACAGCACCTGATATTCCCAGGCGGTCTCCCATCCAAGTACTAACCAGGCCCGACCCTGCTTAGCTTCCGAGATCGGACGAGATCAGGCGTACTCAGGCCGGTGTGGCCGTAAGCGAGAAACTATCTCTTGGTGCACCATGTAAAGTCAAAGTGAGCCTGATTAACAGCTGTTGCATTTCCACCATTTAGATAAGCATCTTTGTGTCACTCAAAAAGTGGAAGAAATTGCATATACTGTAGCCATAATTTGTAGCACAGATTGTTGGATGAAATACAAACTAACCTTGCTTACTTATTTCAAAGCGAGGGCACATATTTCAGCCTTGTGGGAAAAAACGGACAAAGAGTTGAAATTCCACAAGGCAGTGACAAAAAGCTTACAGCACCTGGTATTCCCAGGCGGTCTCCCATCCAAGTACTAACCAGGCCCGACCCTGCTTAGCTTCCGAGATCGGACGAGATCAGGCGTACTCAGGCCAGTGTGGCCGCAAGCGAAAGACAATCTCAAAAAGTGGATGAAATTGCATATACTGTAGCCATAATTTGTAGCACAGATTGTTGGATGAAATACAAACTAACCTTGCTTACTTATTTCAAAGCGAGGGCACATATTTCAGCCTTGTGGGAAAAAACGGACAAAGAGTTGAAATTCCACAAGGCAGTGACAAAAAGCTTACAGCACCTGATATTCCCAGGCGGTCTCCCATCCAAGTACTAACCAGGCCCGACCCTGCTTAGCTTCCGAGATCGGACGAGATCAGGCGTACTCAGGCCGGTGTGGCCGTAAGCGAGAAACTATCTCTTGGTGCACCATGTAAAGTCAAAGTGAGCCTGATTAACAGCTGTTGCATTTCCACCATTTAGATAAGCATCTTTGTGTCACTCAAAAAGTGGAAGAAATTGCATATACTGTAGCCATAATTTGTAGCACAGATTGTTGGATGAAATACAAACTAACCTTGCTTACTTATTTCAAAGCGAGGGCACATATTTCAGCCTTGTGGGAAAAAACGGACAAAGAGTTGAAATTCCACAAGGCAGTGACAAAAAGCTTACAGCACCTGGTATTCCCAGGCGGTCTCCCATCCAAGTACTAACCAGGCCCGACCCTGCTTAGCTTCCGAGATCGGACGAGATCAGGCGTACTCAGGCCGGTGTGGCCGTAAGCGAGAAACTATCTCTTGGTGCACCATGTAAAGTCAAAGTGAGCCTGATTAACAGCTGTTGCATTTCCACCATTTAGATAAGCATCTTTGTGTCACTCAAAAAGTGGAAGAAATTGCATATACTGTAGCCATAATTTGTAGCACAGATTGTTGGATGAAATACAAACTAACCTTGCTTACTTATTTCAAAGCGAGGGCACATATTTCAGCCTTGTGGGAAAAAACGGACAAAGAGTTGAAATTCCACAAGGCAGTGACAAAAAGCTTACAGCACCTGATATTCCCAGGCGGTCTCCCATCCAAGTACTAACCAGGCCCGACCCTGCTTAGCTTCCGAGATCGGACGAGATCAGGCGTACTCAGGCCGGTGTGGCCGTAAGCGAGAAACTATCTCTTGGTGCACTATGTAAAGTCAAAGTGAGCCTGATTAACAGCTGTTGCATTTCCACCATTTAGATAAGCATCTTTGTGTCACTCAAAAAGTGGAAGAAATTGCATATACTGTAGCCATAATTTGTAGCACAGATTGTTGGATGAAATACAAACTAACCTTGCTTACTTATTTCAAAGCGAGGGCACATATTTCAGCCTTGTGGGAAAAAACGGACAAAGAGTTGAAATTCCACAAGGCAGTGACAAAAAGCTTACAGCACCTGGTATTCCCAGGCGGTCTCCCATCCAAGTACTAACCAGGCCCGACCCTGCTTAGCTTCCGAGATCGGACGAGATCAGGCGTACTCAGGCCAGTGTGGCCGCAAGCGAAAGGCAATCTCAAAAAGTGGATGAAATTGCATATACTGTAGCCATAATTTGTAGCACAGATTGTTGGATGAAATACAAACTAACCTTGCTTACTTATTTCAAAGCGAGGGCACATATTTCAGCCTTGTGGGAAAAAACGGACAAAGAGTTGAAATTCCACAAGGCAGTGACAAAAAGCTTACAGCACCTGATATTCCCAGGCGGTCTCCCATCCAAGTACTAACCAGGCCCGACCCTGCTTAGCTTCCGAGATCGGACGAGATCAGGCGTACTCAGGCCGGTGTGGCCGTAAGCAAGAAACTATCTCTTGGTGCACCATGTAAAGTCAAAGTGAGCCTGATTAACAGCTGTTGCATTTCCACCATTTAGATAAGCATCTTTGTGTCACTCAAAAAGTGGAAGAAATTGCATATACTGTAGCCATAATTTGTAGCACAGATTGTTGGATGAAATACAAACTAACCTTGCTTACTTATTTCAAAGCGAGGGCACATATTTCAGCCTTGTGGGAAAAAACGGACAAAGAGTTGAAATTCCACAAGGCAGTGACAAAAAGCTTACAGCACCTGGTATTCCCAGGCGGTCTCCCATCCAAGTACTAACCAGGCCCGACCCTGCTTAGCTTCCGAGATCGGACGAGATCAGGCGTACTCAGGCCGGTGTGGCCGTAAGCGAGAAACTATCTCTTGGTGCACCATGTAAAGTCAAAGTGAGCCTGATTAACAGCTGTTGCATTTCCACCATTTAGATAAGCATCTTTGTGTCACTCAAAAAGTGGAAGAAATTGCATATACTGTAGCCATAATTTGTAGCACAGATTGTTGGATGAAATACAAACTAACCTTGCTTACTTATTTCAAAGCGAGGGCACATATTTCAGCCTTGTGGGAAAAAACGGACAAAGAGTTGAAATTCCACAAGGCAGTGACAAAAAGCTTACAGCACCTGATATTCCCAGGCGGTCTCCCATCCAAGTACTAACCAGGCCCGACCCTGCTTAGCTTCCGAGATCGGACGAGATCAGGCGTACTCAGGCCGGTGTGGCCGTAAGCGAGAAACTATCTCTTGGTGCACTATGTAAAGTCAAAGTGAGCCTGATTAACAGCTGTTGCATTTCCACCATTTAGATAAGCATCTTTGTGTCACTCAAAAAGTGGAAGAAATTGCATATACTGTAGCCATAATTTGTAGCACAGATTGTTGGATGAAATACAAACTAACCTTGCTTACTTATTTCAAAGCGAGGGCACATATTTCAGCCTTGTGGGAAAAAACGGACAAAGAGTTGAAATTCCACAAGGCAGTGACAAAAAGCTTACAGCACCTGGTATTCCCAGGCGGTCTCCCATCCAAGTACTAACCAGGCCCGACCCTGCTTAGCTTCCGAGATCGGACGAGATCAGGCGTACTCAGGCCAGTGTGGCCGCAAGCGAAAGGCAATCTCAAAAAGTGGATGAAATTGCATATACTGTAGCCATAATTTGTAGCACAGATTGTTGGATGAAATACAAACTAACCTTGCTTACTTATTTCAAAGCGAGGGCACATATTTCAGCCTTGTGGGAAAAAACGGACAAAGAGTTGAAATTCCACAAGGCAGTGACAAAAAGCTTACAGCACCTGATATTCCCAGGCGGTCTCCCATCCAAGTACTAACCAGGCCCGACCCTGCTTAGCTTCCGAGATCGGACGAGATCAGGCGTACTCAGGCCGGTGTGGCCGTAAGCGAGAAACTATCTCTTGGTGCACCATGTAAAGTCAAAGTGAGCCTGATTAACAGCTGTTGCATTTCCACCATTTAGATAAGCATCTTTGTGTCACTCAAAAAGTGGAAGAAATTGCATATACTGTAGCCATAATTTGTAGCACAGATTGTTGGATGAAATACAAACTAACCTTGCTTACTTATTTCAAAGCGAGGGCACATATTTCAGCCTTGTGGGAAAAAACGGACAAAGAGTTGAAATTCCACAAGGCAGTGACAAAAAGCTTACAGCACCTGGTATTCCCAGGCGGTCTCCCATCCAAGTACTAACCAGGCCCGACCCTGCTTAGCTTCCGAGATCGGACGAGATCAGGCGTACTCAGGCCGGTGTGGCCGTAAGCGAGAAACTATCTCTTGGTGCACCATGTAAAGTCAAAGTGAGCCTGATTAACAGCTGTTGCATTTCCACCATTTAGATAAGCATCTTTGTGTCACTCAAAAAGTGGAAGAAATTGCATATACTGTAGCCATAATTTGTAGCACAGATTGTTGGATGAAATACAAACTAACCTTGCTTACTTATTTCAAAGCGAGGGCACATATTTCAGCCTTGTGGGAAAAAACGGACAAAGAGTTGAAATTCCACAAGGCAGTGACAAAAAGCTTACAGCACCTGGTATTCCCAGGCGGTCTCCCATCCAAGTACTAACCAGGCCCGACCCTGCTTAGCTTCCGAGATCGGACGAGATCAGGCGTACTCAGGCCAGTGTGGCCACAAGCGAAAGGCAATCTCAAAAAGTGGATGAAATTGCATATACTGTAGCCATAATTTGTAGCACAGATTGTTGGATGAAATACAAACTAACCTTGCTTACTTATTTCAAAGCGAGGGCACATATTTCAGCCTTGTGGGAAAAAACGGACAAAGAGTTGAAATTCCACAAGGCAGTGACAAAAAGCTTACAGCACCTGGTATTCCCAGGCGGTCTCCCATCCAAGTACTAACCAGGCCCGACCCTGCTTAGCTTCCGAGATCGGACGAGATCAGGCGTACTCAGGCCGGTGTGGCCGTAAGCGAGAAACTATCTCTTGGTGCACCATGTAAAGTCAAAGTGAGCCTGATTAACAGCTGTTGCATTTCCACCATTTAGATAAGCATCTTTGTGTCACTCAAAAAGTGGAAGAAATTGCATATACTGTAGCCATAATTTGTAGCACAGATTGTTGGATGAAATACAAACTAACCTTGCTTACTTATTTCAAAGCGAGGGCACATATTTCAGCCTTGTGGGAAAAAACGGACAAAGAGTTGAAATTCCACAAGGCAGTGACAAAAAACTTACAGCACCTGGTATTCCCAGGCGGTCTCCCATCCAAGTACTAACCAGGCCCGACCCTGCTTAGCTTCCGAGATCGGACGAGATCAGGCGTACTCAGGCCAGTGTGGCCGCAAGCGAAAGGCAATCTCAAAAAGTGGATGAAATTGCATATACTGTAGCCATAATTTGTAGCACAGATTGTTGGATGAAATACAAACTAACCTTGCTTACTTATTTCAAAGCGAGGGCACATATTTCAGCCTTGTGGGAAAAAACGGACAAAGAGTTGAAATTCCACAAGGCAGTGACAAAAAGCTTACAGCACCTGGTATTCCCAGGCGGTCTCCCATCCAAGTACTAACCAGGCCCGACCCTGCTTAGCTTCCGAGATCGGACGAGATCAGGCGTACTCAGGCCAGTGTGGCCGCAAGCGAAAGGCAATCTCAAAAAGTGGATGAAATTGCATATACTGTAGCCATAATTTGTAGCACAGATTGTTGGATGAAATACAAACTAACCTTGCTTACTTATTTCAAAGCGAGGGCACATATTTCAGCCTTGTGGGAAAAAACGGACAAAGAGTTGAAATTCCACAAGGCAGTGACAAAAAGCTTACAGCACCTGGTATTCCCAGGCGGTCTCCCATCCAAGTACTAACCAGGCCCGACCCTGCTTAGCTTCCGAGATCGGACGAGATCAGGCGTACTCAGGCAGGTGTAGCCGTAAGCGAGAAACTATCTCTTGGTGCACTATGTAAAGTCAAAGTGAGCCTGATTAACAGCTGTTGCATTTCCACCATTTAGATAAGCATCTTTGTGTCACTCAAAAAGTGGAAGAAATTGCATATACTGTAGCCATAATTTGTAGCACAGATTGTTGGATGAAATACAAACTAACCTTGCTTACTTATTTCAAAGCGAGGGCACATATTTCAGCCTTGTGGGAAAAAACGGACAAAGAGTTGAAATTCCACAAGGCAGTGACAAAAAGCTTACAGCACCTGATATTCCCAGGCGGTCTCCCATCCAAGTACTAACCAGGCCCGACCCTGCTTAGCTTCCGAGATCGGACGAGATCAGGCGTACTCAGGCCAGTGTGGCCGCAAGCGAAAGGCAATCTCAAAAAGTGGATGAAATTGCATATACTGTAGCCATAATTTGTAGCACAGATTGTTGGATGAAATACAAACTAACCTTGCTTACTTATTTCAAAGCGAGGGCACATATTTCAGCCTTGTGGGAAAAAACGGACAAAGAGTTGAAATTCCACAAGGCAGTGACAAAAAGCTTACAGCACCTGATATTCCCAGGCGGTCTCCCATCCAAGTACTAACCAGGCCCGACCCTGCTTAGCTTCCGAGATCGGACGAGATCAGGCGTACTCAGGGCGGTGTGGCCGTAAGCGAGAAACTATCTCTTGGTGCACCATGTAAAGTCAAAGTGAGCCTGATTAACAGCTGTTGCATTTCCACCATTTAGATAAGCATCTTTGTGTCACTCAAAAAGTGGAAGAAATTGCATATACTGTAGCCATAATTTGTAGCACAGATTGTTGGATGAAATACAAACTAACCTTGCTTACTTATTTCAAAGCGAGGGCACATATTTCAGCCTTGTGGGAAAAAACGGACAAAGAGTTGAAATTCCACAAGGCAGTGACAAAAAGCTTACAGCACCTGGTATTCCCAGGCGGTCTCCCATCCAAGTACTAACCAGGCCCGACCCTGCTTAGCTTCCGAGATCGGACGAGATCAGGCGTACTCAGGCCAGTGTGGCCGCAAGCGAAAGGCAATCTCAAAAAGTGGATGAAATTGCATATACTGTAGACATAATTTGTAGCACAGATTGTTGGATGAAATACAAACTAACCTTGCTTACTTATTTCAAAGCGAGGGCACATATTTCAGCCTTGTGGGAAAAAACGGACAAAGAGTTGAAATTCCACAAGGCAGTGACAAAAAGCTTACAGCACCTGATATTCCCAGGCGGTCTCCCATCCAAGTACTAACCAGGCCCGACCCTGCTTAGCTTCCGAGATCGGACGAGATCAGGCGTACTCAGGGCGGTGTGGCCGTAAGCGAGAAACTATCTCTTGGTGCACCATGTAAAGTCAAAGTGAGCCTGATTAACAGCTGTTGCATTTCCACCATTTAGATAAGCATCTTTGTGTCACTCAAAAAGTGGAAGAAATTGCATATACTGTAGCCATAATTTGTAGCACAGATTGTTGGATGAAATACAAACTAACCTTGCTTACTTATTTCAAAGCGAGGGCACATATTTCAGCCTTGTGGGAAAAAACGGACAAAGAGTTGAAATTCCACAAGGCAGTGACAAAAAGCTTACAGCACCTGGTATTCCCAGGCGGTCTCCCATCCAAGTACTAACCAGGCCCGACCCTGCTTAGCTTCCGAGATCGGACGAGATCAGGCGTACTCAGGCCAGTGTGGCCGCAAGCGAAAGGCAATCTCAAAAAGTGGATGAAATTGCATATACTGTAGCCATAATTTGTAGCACAGATTGTTGGATGAAATACAAACTAACCTTGCTTACTTATTTCAAAGCGAGGGCACATATTTCAGCCTTGTGGGAAAAAACGGACAAAGAGTTGAAATTCCACAAGGCAGTGACAAAAAGCTTACAGCACCTGGTATTCCCAGGCGGTCTCCCATCCAAGTACTAACCAGGCCCGACCCTGCTTAGCTTCCGAGATCGGACGAGATCAGGCGTACTCAGGCCAGTGTGGCCGCAAGCGAAAGGCAATCTCAAAAAGTGGATGAAATTGCATATACTGTAGCCATAATTTGTAGCACAGATTGTTGGATGAAATACAAACTAACCTTGCTTACTTATTTCAAAGCGAGGGCACATATTTCAGCCTTGTGGGAAAAAACGGACAAAGAGTTGAAATTCCACAAGGCAGTGACAAAAAGCTTACAGCACCTGGTATTCCCAGGCGGTCTCCCATCCAAGTACTAACCAGGCCCGACCCTGCTTAGCTTCCGAGATCGGACGAGATCAGGCGTACTCAGGCCAGTGTGGCCGCAAGCGAAAGGAAATCTCAAAAAGTGGATGAAATTGCATATACTGTAGCCATAATTTGTAGCACAGATTGTTGGATGAAATACAAACTAACCTTGCTTACTTATTTCAAAGCGAGGGCACATATTTCAGCCTTGTGGGAAAAAACGGACAAAGAGTTGAAATTCCACAAGGCAGTGACAAAAAGCTTACAGCACCTGATATTCCCAGGCGGTCTCCCATCCAAGTACTAACCAGGCCCGACCCTGCTCAGCTTCCGAGATCGGACGAGATCAGGCGTACTCAGGCCGGTGTGGCCGTAAGCGAGAAACTATCTCTTGGTGCACCATGTAAAGTCAAAGTGAGCCTGATTAACAGCTGTTGCATTTCCACCATTTAGATAAGCATCTTTGTGTCACTCAAAAAGTGGAAGAAATTGCATATACTGTAGCCATAATTTGTAGCACAGATTGTTGGATGAAATACAAACTAACCTTGCTTACTTATTTCAAAGCGAGGGCACATATTTCAGCCTTGTGGGAAAAAACGGACAAAGAGTTGAAATTCCACAAGGCAGTGACAAAAAGCTTACAGCACCTGGTATTCCCAGGCGGTCTCCCATCCAAGTACTAACCAGGCCCGACCCTGCTTAGCTTCCGAGATCGGACGAGATCAGGCGTACTCAGGCCAGTGTGGCCGCAAGCGAAAGGCAATCTCAAAAAGTGGATGAAATTGCATATACTGTAGCCATAATTTGTAGCACAGATTGTTGGATGAAATACAAACTAACCTTGCTTACTTATTTCAAAGCGAGGGCACATATTTCAGCCTTGTGGGAAAAAACGGACAAAGAGTTGAAATTCCACAAGGCAGTGACAAAAAGCTTACAGCACCTGATATTCCCAGGCGGTCTCCCATCCAAGTACTAACCAGGCCCGACCCTGCTTAGCTTCCGAGATCGGACGAGATCAGGCGTACTCAGGCCGGTGTGGCCGTAAGCGAGAAACTATCTCTTGGTGCACCATGTAAAGTCAAAGTGAGCCTGATTAACAGCTGTTGCATTTCCACCATTTAGATAAGCATCTTTGTGTCACTCAAAAAGTGGAAGAAATTGCATATACTGTAGCCATAATTTGTAGCACAGATTGTTGGATGAAATACAAACTAACCTTGCTTACTTATTTCAAAGCGAGGGCACATATTTCAGCCTTGTGGGAAAAAACGGACAAAGAGTTGAAATTCCACAAGGCAGTGACAAAAAGCTTACAGCACCTGGTATTCCCAGGCGGTCTCCCATCCAAGTACTCACCAGGCCCGACCCTGCTTAGCTTCCGAGATCGGACGAGATCAGGCGTACTCAGGCCAGTGTGGCCGCAAGCGAAAGGCAATCTCAAAAAGTGGATGAAATTGCATATACTGTAGCCATAATTTGTAGCACAGATTGTTGGATGAAATACAAACTAACCTTGCTTACTTATTTCAAAGCGAGGGCACATATTTCAGCCTTGTGGGAAAAAACGGACAAAGAGTTGAAATTCCACAAGGCAGTGACAAAAAGCTTACAGCACCTGGTATTCCCAGGCGGTCTCCCATCCAAGTACTAACCAGGCCCGACCCTGCTTAGCTTCCGAGATCGGACGAGATCAGGCGTACTCAGGCCGGTGTGGCCGTAAGCGAGAAACTCTCTCTTGGTGCACTATGTAAAGTCAAAGTGAGCCTGATTAACAGCTGTTGCATTTCCACCATTTAGATAAGCATCTTTGTGTCACTCAAAAAGTGGAAGAAATTGCATATACTGTAGCCATAATTTGTAGCACAGATTGTTGGATGAAATACAAACTAACCTTGCTTACTTATTTCAAAGCGAGGGCACATATTTCAGCCTTGTGGGAAAAAACGGACAAAGAGTTGAAATTCCACAAGGCAGTGACAAAAAGCTTACAGCACCTGGTATTCCCAGGCGGTCTCCCATCCAAGTACTAACCAGGCCCGACCCTGCTTAGCTTCCGAGATCGGACGAGATCAGGCGTACTCAGGCCAGTGTGGCCGCAAGCAAAAGGCAATCTCAAAAAGTGGATGAAATTGCATATACTGTAGCCATAATTTGTAGCACAGATTGTTGGATGAAATACAAACTAACCTTGCTTACTTATTTCAAAGCGAGGGCACATATTTCAGCCTTGTGGGAAAAAACGGACAAAGAGTTGAAATTCCACAAGGCAGTGACAAAAAGCGTACAGCACCTGATATTCCCAGGCGGTCTCCCATCCAAGTACTAACCAGGCCCGACCCTGCTTAGCTTCCGAGATCGGACGAGATCAGGCGTACTCAGGCCGGTGTGGCCGTAAGCGAGAAACTATCTCTTGGTGCACCATGTAAAGTCAAAGTGAGCCTGATTAACAGCTGTTGCATTTCCACCATTTAGATAAGCATCTTTGTGTCACTCAAAAAGTGGAAGAAATTGCATATACTGTAGCCATAATTTGTAGCACAGATTGTTGGATGAAATACAAACTAACCTTGCTTACTTATTTCAAAGCGAGGGCACATATTTCAGCCTTGTGGGAAAAAACGGACAAAGAGTTGAAATTCCACAAGGCAGTGACAAAAAGCTTACAGCACCTGGTATTCCCAGGCGGTCTCCCATCCAAGTACTAACCAGGCCCGACCCTGCTTAGCTTCCGAGATCGGACGAGATCAGGCGTACTCAGGCCAGTGTGGCCGCAAGCGAAAGGCAATCTCAAAAAGTGGATGAAATTGCATATACTGTAGCCATAATTTGTAGCACAGATTGTTGGATGAAATACAAACTAACCTTGCTTACTTATTTCAAAGCGAGGGCACATATTTCAGCCTTGTGGGAAAAAACGGACAAAGAGTTGAAATTCCACAAGGCAGTGACAAAAAGCTTACAGCACCTGGTATTCCCAGGCGGTCTCCCATCCAAGTACTCACCAGGCCCGACCCTGCTTAGCTTCCGAGATCGGACGAGATCAGGCGTACTCAGGCCAGTGTGGCCGCAAGCGAAAGGCAATCTCAAAAAGTGGATGAAATTGCATATACTGTAGCCATAATTTGTAGCACAGATTGTTGGATGAAATACAAACTAACCTTGCTTACTTATTTCAAAGCGAGGGCACATATTTCAGCCTTGTGGGAAAAAACGGACAAAGAGTTGAAATTCCACAAGGCAGTGACAAAAAGCTTACAGCACCTGGTATTCCCAGGCGGTCTCCCATCCAAGTACTAACCAGGCCCGACCCTGCTTAGCTTCCGAGATCGGACGAGATCAGGCGTACTCAGGCCGGTGTGGCCGTAAGCGAGAAACTCTCTCTTGGTGCACTATGTAAAGTCAAAGTGAGCCTGATTAACAGCTGTTGCATTTCCACCATTTAGATAAGCATCTTTGTGTCACTCAAAAAGTGGAAGAAATTGCATATACTGTAGCCATAATTTGTAGCACAGATTGTTGGATGAAATACAAACTAACCTTGCTTACTTATTTCAAAGCGAGGGCACATATTTCAGCCTTGTGGGAAAAAACGGACAAAGAGTTGAAATTCCACAAGGCAGTGACAAAAAGCTTACAGCACCTGGTATTCCCAGGCGGTCTCCCATCCAAGTACTAACCAGGCCCGACCCTGCTTAGCTTCCGAGATCGGACGAGATCAGGCGTACTCAGGCCAGTGTGGCCGCAAGCGAAAGGCAATCTCAAAAAGTGGATGAAATTGCATATACTGTAGCCATAATTTGTAGCACAGATTGTTGGATGAAATACAAACTAACCTTGCTTACTTATTTCAAAGCGAGGGCACATATTTCAGCCTTGTGGGAAAAAACGGACAAAGAGTTGAAATTCCACAAGGCAGTGACAAAAAGCTTACAGCACCTGGTATTCCCAGGCGGTCTCCCATCCAAGTACTAACCAGGCCGGACCCTGCTTAGCTTCCGAGATCGGACGAGATCAGGCGTACTCAGGCCGGTGTGGCCGTAAGCGAGAAACTATCTCTTGGTGCACCATGTAAAGTCAAAGTGAGCCTGATTAACAGCTGTTGCATTTCCACCATTTAGATAAGCATCTTTGTGTCACTCAAAAAGTGGAAGAAATTGCATATACTGTAGCCATAATTTGTAGCACAGATTGTTGGATGAAATACAAACTAACCTTGCTTACTTATTTCAAAGCGAGGGCACATATTTCAGCCTTGTGGGAAAAAACGGACAAAGAGTTGAAATTCCACAAGGCAGTGACAAAAAGCTTACAGCACCTGGTATTCCCAGGCGGTCTCCCATCCAAGTACTAACCAGGCCCGACCCTGCTTAGCTTCCGAGATCGGACGAGATCAGGCGTACTCAGGCCAGTGTGGCCGCAAGCGAAAGGCAATCTCAAAAAGTGGATGAAATTGCATATACTGTAGCCATAATTTGTAGCACAGATTGTTGGATGAAATACAAACTAACCTTGCTTACTTATTTCAAAGCGAGGGCACATATTTCAGCCTTGTGGGAAAAAACGGACAAAGAGTTGAAATTCCACAAGGCAGTGACAAAAAGCTTACAGCACCTGGTATTCCCAGGCGGTCTCCCATCCAAGTACTAACCAGGCCGGACCCTGCTTAGCTTCCGAGATCGGACGAGATCAGGCGTACTCAGGCCGGTGTGGCCGTAAGCGAGAAACTATCTCTTGGTGCACCATGTAAAGTCAAAGTGAGCCTGATTAACAGCTGTTGCATTTCCACCATTTAGATAAGCATCTTTGTGTCACTCAAAAAGTGGAAGAAATTGCATATACTGTAGCCATAATTTGTAGCACAGATTTTTGGATGAAATACAAACTAACCTTGCTTACTTATTTCAAAGCGAGGGCACATATTTCAGCCTTGTGGGAAAAAACGGACAAAGAGTTGAAATTCCACAAGGCAGTGACAAAAAGCTTACAGCACCTGGTATTCCCAGGCGGTCTCCCATCCAAGTACTAACCAGGCCCGACCCTGCTTAGCTTCCGAGATCAGACGAGATCAGGCGTACTCAGGCCAGTGTGGCCGCAAGCGAAAGGCAATCTCAAAAAGTGGATGAAATTGCATATACTGTAGCCATAATTTGTAGCACAGATTGTTGGATGAAATACAAACTAACCTTGCTTACTTATTTCAAAGCGAGGGCACATATTTCAGCCTTGTGGGAAAAAACGGACAAAGAGTTGAAATTCCACAAGGCAGTGACAAAAAGCTTACAGCACCTGGTATTCCCAGGCGGTCTCCCATCCAAGTACTAACCAGGCCCGACCCTGCTTAGCTTCCGAGATCGGACGAGATCAGGCGTACTCAGGCCGGTGTGGCCGTAAGCGAGAAACTATCTCTTGGTGCACCATGTAAAGTCAAAGTGAGCCTGATTAACAGCTGTTGCATTTCCACCATTTAGATAAGCATCTTTGTGTCACTCAAAAAGTGGAAGAAATTGCATATACTGTAGCCATAATTTGTAGCACAGATTGTTGGATGAAATACAAACTAACCTTGCTTACTTATTTCAAAGCGAGGGCACATATTTCAGCCTTGTGGGAAAAAACGGACAAAGAGTTGAAATTCCACAAGGCAGTGACAAAAAGCTTACAGCACCTGGTATTCCCAGGCGGTCTCCCATCCAAGTACTAACCAGGCCCGACCCTGCTTAGCTTCCGAGATCGGACGAGATCAGGCGTACTCAGGCCAGTGTGGCCGCAAGCGAAAGGCAATCTCAAAAAGTGGATGAAATTGCATATACTGTAGCCATAATTTGTAGCACAGATTGTTGGATGAAATACAAACTAACCTTGCTTACTTATTTCAAAGCGAGGGCACATATTTCAGCCTTGTGGGAAAAAACGGACAAAGAGTTGAAATTCCACAAGGCAGTGACAAAAAGCTTACAGCACCTGGTATTCCCAGGCGGTCTCCCATCCAAGTACTAACCAGGCCGGACCCTGCTTAGCTTCCGAGATCGGACGAGATCAGGCGTACTCAGGCCGGTGTGGCCGTAAGCGAGAAACTATCTCTTGGTGCACCATGTAAAGTCAAAGTGAGCCTGATTAACAGCTGTTGCATTTCCACCATTTAGATAAGCATCTTTGTGTCACTCAAAAAGTGGAAGAAATTGCATATACTGTAGCCATAATTTGTAGCACAGATTGTTGGATGAAATACAAACTAACCTTGCTTACTTATTTCAAAGCGAGGGCACATATTTCAGCCTTGTGGGAAAAAACGGACAAAGAGTTGAAATTCCACAAGGCAGTGACAAAAAGCTTACAGCACCTGGTATTCCCAGGCGGTCTCCCATCCAAGTACTAACCAGGCCCGACCCTGCTTAGCTTCCGAGATCAGACGAGATCAGGCGTACTCAGGCCAGTGTGGCCGCAAGCGAAAGGCAATCTCAAAAAGTGGATGAAATTGCATATACTGTAGCCATAATTTGTAGCACAGATTGTTGGATGAAATACAAACTAACCTTGCTTACTTATTTCAAAGCGAGGGCACATATTTCAGCCTTGTGGGAAAAAACGGACAAAGAGTTGAAATTCCACAAGGCAGTGACAAAAAGCTTACAGCACCTGGTATTCCCAGGCGGTCTCCCATCCAAGTACTAACCAGGCCCGACCCTGCTTAGCTTCCGAGATCGGACGAGATCAGGCGTACTCAGGCCAGTGTGGCCGCAAGCGAAAGGCAATCTCAAAAAGTGGATGAAATTGCATATACTGTAGCCATAATTTGTAGCACAGATTGTTGGATGAAATACAAACTAACCTTGCTTACTTATTTCAAAGCGAGGGCACATATTTCAGCCTTGTGGGAAAAAACGGACAAAGAGTTGAAATTCCACAAGGCAGTGACAAAAAGCTTACAGCACCTGATATTCCCAGGCGGTCTCCCATCCAAGTACTAACCAGGCCCGACCCTGCTTAGCTTCCGAGATCGGACGAGATCAGGCGTACTCAGGCCGGTGTGGCCGTAAGCGAGAAACTATCTCTTGGTGCACCATGTAAAGTCAAAGTGAGCCTGATTAACAGCTGTTGCATTTCCACCATTTAGATAAGCATCTTTGTGTCACTCAAAAAGTGGAAGAAATTGCATATACTGTAGCCATAATTTGTAGCACAGATTGTTGGATGAAATACAAACTAACCTTGCTTACTTATTTCAAAGCGAGGGCACATATTTCAGCCTTGTGGGAAAAAACGGACAAAGAGTTGAAATTCCACAAGGCAGTGACAAAAAGCTTACAGCACCTGGTATTCCCAGGCGGTCTCCCATCCAAGTACTAACCAGGCCCGACCCTGCTTAGCTTCCGAGATCGGACGAGATCAGGCGTACTCAGGCCAGTGTGGCCGCAAGCGAAAGGCAATCTCAAAAAGTGGATGAAATTGCATATACTGTAGCCATAATTTGTAGCACAGATTGTTGGATGAAATACAAACTAACCTTGCTTACTTATTTCAAAGCGAGGGCACATATTTCAGCCTTGTGGGAAAAAACGGACAAAGAGTTGAAATTCCACAAGGCAGTGACAAAAAGCTTACAGCACCTGGTATTCCCAGGCGGTCTCCCATCCAAGTACTAACCAGGCCCGACCCTGCTTAGCTTCCGAGATCGGACGAGATCAGGCGTACTCAGGCCAGTGTGGCCGCAAGCGAAAGGCAATCTCAAAAAGTGGATGAAATTGCATATACTGTAGCCATAATTTGTAGCACAGATTGTTGGATGAAATACAAACTAACCTTGCTTACTTATTTCACAGCGAGGGCACATATTTCAGCCTTGTGGGAAAAAACAGACAAAGAGTTGAAATTCCACAAGGCAGTGACAAAAAGCTTACAGCACCTGATATTCCCAGGCGGTCTCCCATCCAAGTACTAACCAGGCCCGACCCTGCTTAGCTTCCGAGATCGGACGAGATCAGGCGTACTCAGGCCGGTGTGGCCGTAAGCTAGAAACTATCTCTTGGTGCACCATGTAAAGTCAAAGTGAGCCTGATTAACAGCTGTTGCATTTCCACCATTTAGATAAGCATCTTTGTGTCACTCAAAAAGTGGAAGAAATTGCATATACTGTAGCCATAATTTGTAGCACAGATTGTTGGATGAAATACAAACTAACCTTGCTTACTTATTTCAAAGCGAGGGCACATATTTCAGCCTTGTGGGAAAAAACGGACAAAGAGTTGAAATTCCACAAGGCAGTGACAAAAAGCTTACAGCACCTGGTATTCCCAGGCGGTCTCCCATCCAAGTACTAACCAGGCCCGACCCTGCTTAGCTTCCGAGATCGGACGAGATCAGGCGTACTCAGGCCGGTGTGGCCGTAAGCGAGAAATTATCTCTTGGTGCACCATGTAAAGTCAAAGTGAGCCTGATTAACAGCTGTTGCATTTCCACCATTTAGATAAGCATCTTTGTGTCACTCAAAAAGTGGAAGAAATTGCATATACTGTAGCCATAATTTGTAGCACAGATTGTTGGATGAAATACAAACTAACCTTGCTTACTTATTTCAAAGCGAGGGCACATATTTCAGCCTTGTGGGAAAAAACGGACAAAGAGTTGAAATTCCACAAGGCAGTGACAAAAAGCTTACAGCACCTGGTATTCCCAGGCGGTCTCCCATCCAAGTACTAACCAGGCCCGACCCTGCTTAGCTTCCGAGATCGGACGAGATCAGGCGTACTCAGGCCAGTGTGGCCGCAAGCGAAAGGCAATCTCAAAAAGTGGATGAAATTGCATATACTGTAGCCATAATTTGTAGCACAGATTGTTGGATGAAATACAAACTAACCTTGCTTACTTATTTCAAAGCGAGGGCACATATTTCAGCCTTGTGGGAAAAAACGGACAAAGAGTTGAAATTCCACAAGGCAGTGACAAAAAGCTTACAGCACCTGGTATTCCCAGGCGGTCTCCCATCCAAGTACTAACCAGGCCGGACCCTGCTTAGCTTCCGAGATCGGACGAGATCAGGCGTACTCAGGCCGGTGTGGCCGTAAGCGAGAAACTATCTCTTGGTGCACCATGTAAAGTCAAAGTGAGCCTGATTAACAGCTGTTGCATTTCCACCATTTAGATAAGCATCTTTGTGTCACTCAAAAAGTGGAAGAAATTGCATATACTGTAGCCATAATTTGTAGCACAGATTGTTGGATGAAATACAAACTAACCTTGCTTACTTATTTCAAAGCGAGGGCACATATTTCAGCCTTGTGGGAAAAAACGGACAAAGAGTTGAAATTCCACAAGGCAGTGACAAAAAGCTTACAGCACCTGGTATTCCCAGGCGGTCTCCCATCCAAGTACTAACCAGGCCCGACCCTGCTTAGCTTCCGAGATCGGACGAGATCAGGCGTACTCAGGCCAGTGTGGCCGCAAGCGAAAGGCAATCTCAAAAAGTGGATGAAATTGCATATACTGTAGCCATAATTTGTAGCACAGATTGTTGGATGAAATACAAACTAACCTTGCTTACTTATTTCAAAGCGAGGGCACATATTTCAGCCTTGTGGGAAAAAACGGACAAAGAGTTGAAATTCCACAAGGCAGTGACAAAAAGCTTACAGCACCTGGTATTCCCAGGCGGTCTCCCATCCAAGTACTAACCAGGCCCGACCCTGCTTAGCTTCCGAGATCGGACGAGATCAGGCGTACTCAGGCCAGTGTGGCCGCAAGCGAAAGGCAATCTCAAAAAGTGGATGAAATTGCATATACTGTAGCCATAATTTGTAGCACAGATTGTTGGATGAAATACAAACTAACCTTGCTTACTTATTTCACAGCGAGGGCACATATTTCAGCCTTGTGGGAAAAAACAGACAAAGAGTTGAAATTCCACAAGGCAGTGACAAAAAGCTTACAGCACCTGATATTCCCAGGCGGTCTCCCATCCAAGTACTAACCAGGCCCGACCCTGCTTAGCTTCCGAGATCGGACGAGATCAGGCGTACTCAGGCCGGTGTGGCCGTAAGCTAGAAACTATCTCTTGGTGCACCATGTAAAGTCAAAGTGAGCCTGATTAACAGCTGTTGCATTTCCACCATTTAGATAAGCATCTTTGTGTCACTCAAAAAGTGGAAGAAATTGCATATACTGTAGCCATAATTTGTAGCACAGATTGTTGGATGAAATACAAACTAACCTTGCTTACTTATTTCAAAGCGAGGGCACATATTTCAGCCTTGTGGGAAAAAACGGACAAAGAGTTGAAATTCCACAAGGCAGTGACAAAAAGCTTACAGCACCTGGTATTCCCAGGCGGTCTCCCATCCAAGTACTAACCAGGCCCGACCCTGCTTAGCTTCCGAGATCGGACGAGATCAGGCGTACTCAGGCCGGTGTGGCCGTAAGCGAGAAATTATCTCTTGGTGCACCATGTAAAGTCAAAGTGAGCCTGATTAACAGCTGTTGCATTTCCACCATTTAGATAAGCATCTTTGTGTCACTCAAAAAGTGGAAGAAATTGCATATACTGTAGCCATAATTTGTAGCACAGATTGTTGGATGAAATACAAACTAACCTTGCTTACTTATTTCAAAGCGAGGGCACATATTTCAGCCTTGTGGGAAAAAACGGACAAAGAGTTGAAATTCCACAAGGCAGTGACAAAAAGCTTACAGCACCTGGTATTCCCAGGCGGTCTCCCATCCAAGTACTAACCAGGCCCGACCCTGCTTAGCTTCCGAGATCGGACGAGATCAGGCGTACTCAGGCCAGTGTGGCCGCAAGCGAAAGGCAATCTCAAAAAGTGGATGAAATTGCATATACTGTAGCCATAATTTGTAGCACAGATTGTTGGATGAAATACAAACTAACCTTGCTTACTTATTTCAAAGCGAGGGCACATATTTCAGCCTTGTGGGAAAAAACGGACAAAGAGTTGAAATTCCACAAGGCAGTGACAAAAAGCTTACAGCACCTGGTATTCCCAGGCGGTCTCCCATCCAAGTACTAACCAGGCCGACCCTGCTTAGCTTCCGAGATCGGACGAGATCAGGCGTACTCAGGCCGGTGTGGCCGTAAGCGAGAAACTATCTCTTGGTGCACCATGTAAAGTCAAAGTGAGCCTGATTAACAGCTGTTGCATTTCCACCATTTAGATAAGCATCTTTGTGTCACTCAAAAAGTGGAAGAAATTGCATATACTGTAGCCATAATTTGTAGCACAGATTGTTGGATGAAATACAAACTAACCTTGCTTACTTATTTCAAAGCGAGGGCACATATTTCAGCCTTGTGGGAAAAAACGGACAAAGAGTTGAAATTCCACAAGGCAGTGACAAAAAGCTTACAGCACCTGGTATTCCCAGGCGGTCTCCCATCCAAGTACTAACCAGGCCCGACCCTGCTTAGCTTCCGAGATCAGACGAGATCAGGCGTACTCAGGCCAGTGTGGCCGCAAGCGAAAGGCAATCTCAAAAAGTGGATGAAATTGCATATACTGTAGCCATAATTTGTAGCACAGATTGTTGGATGAAATACAAACTAACCTTGCTTACTTATTTCAAAGCGAGGGCACATATTTCAGCCTTGTGGGAAAAAACGGACAAAGAGTTGAAATTCCACAAGGCAGTGACAAAAAGCTTACAGCACCTGGTATTCCCAGGCGGTCTCCCATCCAAGTACTAACCAGGCCGACCCTGCTTAGCTTCCGAGATCGGACGAGATCAGGCGTACTCAGGCCGGTGTGGCCGTAAGCGAGAAACTATCTCTTGGTGCACCATGTAAAGTCAAAGTGAGCCTGATTAACAGCTGTTGCATTTCCACCATTTAGATAAGCATCTTTGTGTCACTCAAAAAGTGGAAGAAATTGCATATACTGTAGCCATAATTTGTAGCACAGATTGTTGGATGAAATACAAACTAACCTTGCTTACTTATTTCAAAGCGAGGGCACATATTTCAGCCTTGTGGGAAAAAACGGACAAAGAGTTGAAATTCCACAAGGCAGTGACAAAAAGCTTACAGCACCTGGTATTCCCAGGCGGTCTCCCATCCAAGTACTAACCAGGCCCGACCCTGCTTAGCTTCCGAGATCAGACGAGATCAGGCGTACTCAGGCCAGTGTGGCCGCAAGCGAAAGGCAATCTCAAAAAGTGGATGAAATTGCATATACTGTAGCCATAATTTGTAGCACAGATTGTTGGATGAAATACAAACTAACCTTGCTTACTTATTTCAAAGCGAGGGCACATATTTCAGCCTTGTGGGAAAAAACGGACAAAGAGTTGAAATTCCACAAGGCAGTGACAAAAAGCTTACAGCACCTGGTATTCCCAGGCGGTCTCCCATCCAAGTACTAACCAGGCCCGACCCTGCTTAGCTTCCGAGATCGGACGAGATCAGGCGTACTCAGGCCAGTGTGGCCGCAAGCGAAAGGCAATCTCAAAAAGTGGATGAAATTGCATATACTGTAGCCATAATTTGTAGCACAGATTGTTGGATGAAATACAAACTAACCTTGCTTACTTATTTCAAAGCGAGGGCACATATTTCAGCCTTGTGGGAAAAAACGGACAAAGAGTTGAAATTCCACAAGGCAGTGACAAAAAGCTTACAGCACCTGATATTCCCAGGCGGTCTCCCATCCAAGTACTAACCAGGCCCGACCCTGCTTAGCTTCCGAGATCGGACGAGATCAGGCGTACTCAGGCCGGTGTGGCCGTAAGCGAGAAACTATCTCTTGGTGCACCATGTAAAGTCAAAGTGAGCCTGATTAACAGCTGTTGCATTTCCACCATTTAGATAAGCATCTTTGTGTCACTCAAAAAGTGGAAGAAATTGCATATACTGTAGCCATAATTTATAGCACAGATTGTTGGATGAAATACAAACTAACCTTGCTTACTTATTTCAAAGCGAGGGCACATATTTCAGCCTTGTGGGAAAAAACGGACAAAGAGTTGAAATTCCACAAGGCAGTGACAAAAAGCTTACAGCACCTGGTATTCCCAGGCGGTCTCCCATCCAAGTACTAACCAGGCCCGACCCTGCTTAGCTTCCGAGATCAGGACGAGATCAGGCGTACTCAGGCCAGTGTGGCCGCAAGCGAAAGGCAATCTCAAAAAGTGGATGAAATTGCATATACTGTAGCCATAATTTGTAGCACAGATTGTTGGATGAAATACAAACTAACCTTGCTTACTTATTTCAAAGCGAGGGCACATATTTCAGCCTTGTGGGAAAAAACGGACAAAGAGTTGAAATTCCACAAGGCAGTGACAAAAAGCTTACAGCACCTGGTATTCCCAGGCGGTCTCCCATCCAAGTACTAACCAGGCCCGACCCTGCTTAGCTTCCGAGATCGGACGAGATCAGGCGTACTCAGGCCAGTGTGGCCGCAAGCGAAAGGCAATCTCAAAAAGTGGATGAAATTGCATATACTGTAGCCATAATTTGTAGCACAGATTGTTGGATGAAATACAAACTAACCTTGCTTACTTATTTCAAAGCGAGGGCACATATTTCAGCCTTGTGGGAAAAAACGGACAAAGAGTTGAAATTCCACAAGGCAGTGACAAAAAGCTTACAGCACCTGATATTCCCAGGCGGTCTCCCATCCAAGTACTAACCAGGCCCGACCCTGCTTAGCTTCCGAGATCGGACGAGATCAGGCGTACTCAGGCCGGTGTGGCCGTAAGCGAGAAACTATCTCTTGGTGCACCATGTAAAGTCAAAGTGAGCCTGATTAACAGCTGTTGCATTTCCACCATTTAGATAAGCATCTTTGTGTCACTCAAAAAGTGGAAGAAATTGCATATACTGTAGCCATAATTTGTAGCACAGATTGTTGGATGAAATACAAACTAACCTTGCTTACTTATTTCAAAGCGAGGGCACATATTTCAGCCTTGTGGGAAAAAACGGACAAAGAGTTGAAATTCCACAAGGCAGTGACAAAAAGCTTACAGCACCTGGTATTCCCAGGCGGTCTCCCATCCAAGTACTAACCAGGCCCGACCCTGCTTAGCTTCCGAGATCGGACGAGATCAGGCGTACTCAGGCCAGTGTGGCCGCAAGCGAAAGGCAATCTCAAAAAGTGGATGAAATTGCATATACTGTAGCCATAATTTGTAGCACAGATTGTTGGATGAAATACAAACTAACCTTGCTTACTTATTTCAAAGCGAGGGCACATATTTCAGCCTTGTGGGAAAAAACGGACAAAGAGTTGAAATTCCACAAGGCAGTGACAAAAAGCTTACAGCACCTGGTATTCCCAGGCGGTCTCCCATCCAAGTACTAACCAGGCCCGACCCTGCTTAGCTTCCGAGATCGGACGAGATCAGGCGTACTCAGGCCAGTGTGGCCGCAAGCGAAAGGCAATCTCAAAAAGTGGATGAAATTGCATATACTGTAGCCATAATTTGTAGCACAGATTGTTGGATGAAATACAAACTAACCTTGCTTACTTATTTCACAGCGAGGGCACATATTTCAGCCTTGTGGGAAAAAACGGACAAAGAGTTGAAATTCCACAAGGCAGTGACAAAAAGCTTACAGCACCTGATATTCCCAGGCGGTCTCCCATCCAAGTACTAACCAGGCCCGACCCTGCTTAGCTTCCGAGATCGGACGAGATCAGGCGTACTCAGGCCGGTGTGGCCGTAAGCGAGAAACTATCTCTTGGTGCACCATGTAAAGTCAAAGTGAGCCTGATTAACAGCTGTTGCATTTCCATCATTTAGATAAGCATCTTTGTGTCACTCAAAAAGTGGAAGAAATTGCATATACTGTAGCCATAATTTGTAGCACAGATTGTTGGATGAAATACAAACTAACCTTGCTTACTTATTTCAAAGCGAGGGCACATATTTCAGCCTTGTGGGAAAAAACGGACAAAGAGTTGAAATTCCACAAGGCAGTGACAAAAAGCTTACAGCACCTGGTATTCCCAGGCGGTCTCCCATCCAAGTACTAACCAGGCCCTACCCTGCTTAGCTTCCGAGATCGGACGAGATCAGGCGTACTCAGGCCAGTGTGGCCGCAAGCGAAAGGCAATCTCAAAAAGTGGATGAAATTGCATATACTGTAGCCATAATTTGTAGCACAGATTGTTGGATGAAATACAAACTAACCTTGCTTACTTATTTCAAAGCGAGGGCACATATTTCAGCCTTGTGGGAAAAAACGGACAAAGAGTTGAAATTCCACAAGGCAGTGACAAAAAGCTTACAGCACCTGGTATTCCCAGGCGGTCTCCCATCCAAGTACTAACCAGGCCCGACCCTGCTTAGCTTCCGAGATCGGACGAGATCAGGCGTACTCAGGCCGGTGTGGCCGTAAGCGAGAAACTATCTCTTGGTGCACCATGTAAAGTCAAAGTGAGCCTGATTAACAGCTGTTGCATTTCCACCATTTAGATAAGCATCTTTGTGTCACTCAAAAAGTGGAAGAAATTGCATATACTGTAGCCATAATTTGTAGCACAGATTGTTGGATGAAATACAAACTAACCTTGCTTACTTATTTCAAAGCGAGGGCACATATTTCAGCCTTGTGGGAAAAAACGGACAAAGAGTTGAAATTCCACAAGGCAGTGACAAAAAGCTTACAGCACCTGGTATTCCCAGGCGGTCTCCCATCCAAGTACTAACCAGGCCCGACCCTGCTTAGCTTCCGAGATCGGACGAGATCAGGCGTACTCAGGCCAGTGTGGCCGCAAGCGAAAGGCAATCTCAAAAAGTGGATGAAATTGCATATACTGTAGCCATAATTTGTAGCACAGATTGTTGGATGAAATACAAACTAACCTTGCTTACTTATTTCAAAGCGAGGGCACATATTTCAGCCTTGTGGGAAAAAACGGACAAAGAGTTGAAATTCCACAAGGCAGTGACAAAAAGCTTACAGCACCTGATATTCCCAGGCGGTCTCCCATCCAAGTACTAACCAGGCCCGACCCTGCTTAGCTTCCGAGATCGGACGAGATCAGGCGTACTCAGGCCGGTGTGGCCGTAAGCGAGAAACTATCTCTTGGTGCACCATGTAAAGTCAAAGTGAGCCTGATTAACAGCTGTTGCATTTCCACCATTTAGATAAGCATCTTTGTGTCACTCAAAAAGTGGAAGAAATTGCATATACTGTAGCCATAATTTGTAGCACAGATTGTTGGATGAAATACAAACTAACCTTGCTTACTTATTTCAAAGCGAGGGCACATATTTCAGCCTTGTGGGAAAAAACGGACAAAGAGTTGAAATTCCACAAGGCAGTGACAAAAAGCTTACAGCACCTGGTATTCCCAGGCGGTCTCCCATCCAAGTACTAACCAGGCCCGACCCTGCTTAGCTTCCGAGATCGGACGAGATCAGGCGTACTCAGGCCAGTGTGGCCGCAAGCGAAAGGCAATCTCAAAAAGTGGATGAAATTGCATATACTGTAGCCATAATTTGTAGCACAGATTGTTGGATGAAATACAAACTAACCTTGCTTACTTATTTCAAAGCGAGGGCACATATTTCAGCCTTGTGGGAAAAAACGGACAAAGAGTTGAAATTCCACAAGGCAGTGACAAAAAGCTTACAGCACCTGATATTCCCAGGCGGTCTCCCATCCAAGTACTAACCAGGCCCGACCCTGCTTAGCTTCCGAGATCGGACGAGATCAGGCGTACTCAGGCCGGTGTGGCCGTAAGCGAGAAACTATCTCTTGGTGCACCATGTAAAGTCAAAGTGAGCCTGATTAACAGCTGTTGCATTTCCACCATTTAGATAAGCATCTTTGTGTCACTCAAAAAGTGGAAGAAATTGCATATACTGTAGCCATAATTTGTAGCACAGATTGTTGGATGAAATACAAACTAACCTTGCTTACTTATTTCAAAGCGAGGGCACATATTTCAGCCTTGTGGGAAAAAACGGACAAAGAGTTGAAATTCCACAAGGCAGTGACAAAAAGCTTACAGCACCTGGTATTCCCAGGCGGTCTCCCATCCAAGTACTAACCAGGCCCGACCCTGCTTAGCTTCCGAGATCGGACGAGATCAGGCGTACTCAGGCCAGTGTGGCCGCAAGCGAAAGGCAATCTCAAAAAGTGGATGAAATTGCATATACTGTAGCCATAATTTGTAGCACAGATTGTTGGATGAAATACAAACTAACCTTGCTTACTTATTTCAAAGCGAGGGCACATATTTCAGCCTTGTGGGAAAAAACGGACAAAGAGTTGAAATTCCACAAGGCAGTGACAAAAAGCTTACAGCACCTGATATTCCCAGGCGGTCTCCCATCCAAGTACTAACCAGGCCCGACCCTGCTTAGCTTCCGAGATCGGACGAGATCAGGCGTACTCAGGCCGGTGTTGCCGTAAGCTAGAAACTATCTCTTGGTGCACCATGTAAAGTCAAAGTGAGCCTGATTAACAGCTGTTGCATTTCCACCATTTAGATAAGCATCTTTGTGTCACTCAAAAAGTGGAAGAAATTGCATATACTGTAGCCATAATTTGTAGCACAGATTGTTGGATGAAATACAAACTAACCTTGCTTACTTATTTCAAAGCGAGGGCACATATTTCAGCCTTGTGGGAAAAAACGGACAAAGAGTTGAAATTCCACAAGGCAGTGACAAAAAGCTTACAGCACCTGGTATTCCCAGGCGGTCTCCCATCCAAGTACTAACCAGGCCCGACCCTGCTTAGCTTCCGAGATCGGACGAGATCAGGCGTACTCAGGCCGGTGTGGCCGTAAGCGAGAAACTATCTCTTGGTGCACCATGTAAAGTCAAAGTGAGCCTGATTAACAGCTGTTGCATTTCCACCATTTAGATAAGCATCTTTGTGTCACTCAAAAAGTGGAAGAAATTGCATATACTGTAGCCATAATTTGTAGCACAGATTGTTGGATGAAATACAAACTAACCTTGCTTACTTATTTCAAAGCGAGGGCACATATTTCAGCCTTGTGGGAAAAAACGGACAAAGAGTTGAAATTCCACAAGGCAGTGACAAAAAGCTTACAGCACCTGGTATTCCCAGGCGGTCTCCCATCCAAGTACTAACCAGGCCCGACCCTGCTTAGCTTCCGAGATCGGACGAGATCAGGCGTACTCAGGCCAGTGTGGCCGCAAGCGAAAGGCAATCTCAAAAAGTGGATGAAATTGCATATACTGTAGCCATAATTTGTAGCACAGATTGTTGGATGAAATACAAACTAACCTTGCTTACTTATTTCAAAGCGAGGGCACATATTTCAGCCTTGTGGGAAAAAACGGACAAAGAGTTGAAATTCCACAAGGCAGTGACAAAAAGCTTACAGCACCTGGTATTCCCAGGCGGTCTCCCATCCAAGTACTAACCAGGCCCGACCCTGCTTAGCTTCCGAGATCGGACGAGATCAGGCGTACTCAGGCCAGTGTGGCCGCAAGCGAAAAGCAATCTCAAAAAGTGGATGAAATTGCATATACTGTAGCCATAATTTGTAGCACAGATTGTTGGATGAAATACAAACTAACCTTGCTTACTTATTTCAAAGCGAGGGCACATATTTCAGCCTTGTGGGAAAAAACGGACAAAGAGTTGAAATTCCACAAGGCAGTGACAAAAAGCTTACAGCACCTGATATTCCCAGGCGGTCTCCCATCCAAGTACTAACCAGGCCCGACCCTGCTTAGCTTCCGAGATCGGACGAGATCAGGCGTACTCAGGCCGGTGTGGCCGTAAGCTAGAAACTATCTCTTGGTGCACCATGTAAAGTCAAAGTGAGCCTGATTAACAGCTGTTGCATTTCCACCATTTAGATAAGCATCTTTGTGTCACTCAAAAAGTGGAAGAAATTGCATATACTGTAGCCATAATTTGTAGCACAGATTGTTGGATGAAATACAAACTAACCTTGCTTACTTATTTCAAAGCGAGGGCACATATTTCAGCCTTGTGGGAAAAAACGGACAAAGAGTTGAAATTCCACAAGGCAGTGACAAAAAGCTTACAGCACCTGGTATTCCCAGGCGGTCTCCCATCCAAGTACTAACCAGGCCCGACCCTGCTTAGCTTCCGAGATCGGACGAGATCAGGCGTACTCAGGCCAGTGTGGCCGCAAGCGAAAGGCAATCTCAAAAAGTGGATGAAATTGCATATACTGTAGCCATAATTTGTAGCACAGATTGTTGGATGAAATACAAACTAACCTTGCTTACTTATTTCAAAGCGAGGGCACATATTTCAGCCTTGTGGGAAAAAACGGACAAAGAGTTGAAATTCCACAAGGCAGTGACAAAAAGCTTACAGCACCTGATATTCCCAGGCGGTCTCCCATCCAAGTACTAACCAGGCCCGACCCTGCTTAGCTTCCGAGATCGGACGAGATCAGGCGTACTCAGGCCGGTGTGGCCGTAAGCTAGAAACTATCTCTTGGTGCACCATGTAAAGTCAAAGTGAGCCTGATTAACAGCTGTTGCATTTCCACCATTTAGATAAGCATCTTTGTGTCACTCAAAAAGTGGAAGAAATTGCATATACTGTAGCCATAATTTGTAGCACAGATTGTTGGATGAAATACAAACTAACCTTGCTTACTTATTTCAAAGCGAGGGCACATATTTCAGCCTTGTGGGAAAAAACGGACAAAGAGTTGAAATTCCACAAGGCAGTGACAAAAAGCTTACAGCACCTGGTATTCCCAGGCGGTCTCCCATCCAAGTACTAACCAGGCCCGACCCTGCTTAGCTTCCGAGATCGGACGAGATCAGGCGTACTCAGGCCAGTGTGGCCGCAAGCGAAAGGCAATCTCAAAAAGTGGATGAAATTGCATATACTGTAGCCATAATTTGTAGCACAGATTGTTGGATGAAATACAAACTAACCTTGCTTACTTATTTCAAAGCGAGGGCACATATTTCAGCCTTGTGGGAAAAAACGGACAAAGAGTTGAAATTCCACAAGGCAGTGACAAAAAGCTTACAGCACCTGATATTCCCAGGCGGTCTCCCATCCAAGTACTAACCAGGCCCGACCCTGCTTAGCTTCCGAGATCGGACGAGATCAGGCGTACTCAGGCCGGTGTTGCCGTAAGCTAGAAACTATTCTTGGTGCACCATGTAAAGTCAAAGTGAGCCTGATTAACAGCTGTTGCATTTCCACCATTTAGATAAGCATCTTTGTGTCACTCAAAAAGTGGAAGAAATTGCATATACTGTAGCCATAATTTGTAGCACAGATTGTTGGATGAAATACAAACTAACCTTGCTTACTTATTTCAAAGCGAGGGCACATATTTCAGCCTTGTGGGAAAAAACGGACAAAGAGTTGAAATTCCACAAGGCAGTGACAAAAAGCTTACAGCACCTGGTATTCCCAGGCGGTCTCCCATCCAAGTACTAACCAGGCCCGACCCTGCTTAGCTTCCGAGATCGGACGAGATCAGGCGTACTCAGGCCGGTGTGGCCGTAAGCGAGAAACTATCTCTTGGTGCACCATGTAAAGTCAAAGTGAGCCTGATTAACAGCTGTTGCATTTCCACCATTTAGATAAGCATCTTTGTGTCACTCAAAAAGTGGAAGAAATTGCATATACTGTAGCCATAATTTGTAGCACAGATTGTTGGATGAAATACAAACTAACCTTGCTTACTTATTTCAAAGCGAGGGCACATATTTCAGCCTTGTGGGAAAAAACGGACAAAGAGTTGAAATTCCACAAGGCAGTGACAAAAAGCTTACAGCACCTGGTATTCCCAGGCGGTCTCCCATCCAAGTACTAACCAGGCCCGACCCTGCTTAGCTTCCGAGATCGGACGAGATCAGGCGTACTCAGGCCAGTGTGGCCGCAAGCGAAAGGCAATCTCAAAAAGTGGATGAAATTGCATATACTGTAGCCATAATTTGTAGCACAGATTGTTGGATGAAATACAAACTAACCTTGCTTACTTATTTCAAAGCGAGGGCACATATTTCAGCCTTGTGGGAAAAAACGGACAAAGAGTTGAAATTCCACAAGGCAGTGACAAAAAGCTTACAGCACCTGGTATTCCCAGGCGGTCTCCCATCCAAGTACTAACCAGGCCCGACCCTGCTTAGCTTCCGAGATCGGACGAGATCAGGCGTACTCAGGCCGGTGTGGCCGTAAGCGAGAAACTATCTCTTGGTGCACCATGTAAAGTCAAAGTGAGCCTGATTAACAGCTGTTGCATTTCCACCATTTAGATAAGCATCTTTGTGTCACTCAAAAAGTGGAAGAAATTGCATATACTGTAGCCATAATTTGTAGCACAGATTGTTGGATGAAATACAAACTAACCTTGCTTACTTATTTCAAAGCGAGGGCACATATTTCAGCCTTGTGGGAAAAAACGGACAAAGAGTTGAAATTCCACAAGGCAGTGACAAAAAGCTTACAGCACCTGGTATTCCCAGGCGGTCTCCCATCCAAGTACTAACCAGGCCCGACCCTGCTTAGCTTCCGAGATCGGACGAGATCAGGCGTACTCAGGCCAGTGTGGCCGCAAGCGAAAGGCAATCTCAAAAAGTGGATGAAATTGCATATACTGTAGCCATAATTTGTAGCACAGATTGTTGGATGAAATACAAACTAACCTTGCTTACTTATTTCAAAGCGAGGGCACATATTTCAGCCTTGTGGGAAAAAACGGACAAAGAGTTGAAATTCCACAAGGCAGTGACAAAAAGCTTACAGCACCTGATATTCCCAGGCGGTCTCCCATCCAAGTACTAACCAGGCCCGACCCTGCTTAGCTTCCGAGATCGGACGAGATCAGGCGTACTCAGGCCGGTGTGGCCGTAAGCGAGAAACTATCTCTTGGTGCACCATGTAAAGTCAAAGTGAGCCTGATTAACAGCTGTTGCATTTCCACCATTTAGATAAGCATCTTTGTGTCACTCAAAAAGTGGAAGAAATTGCATATACTGTAGCCATAATTTGTTAGCACAGATTGTTGGATGAAATACAAACTAACCTTGCTTACTTATTTCAAAGCGAGGGCACATATTTCAGCCTTGTGGGAAAAAACGGACAAAGAGTTGAAATTCCACAAGGCAGTGACAAAAAGCTTACAGCACCTGGTATTCCCAGGCGGTCTCCCATCCAAGTACTAACCAGGCCCGACCCTGCTTAGCTTCCGAGATCGGACGAGATCAGGCGTACTCAGGCCAGTGTGGCCGCAAGCGAAAGGCAATCTCAAAAAGTGGATGAAATTGCATATACTGTAGCCATAATTTGTAGCACAGATTGTTGGATGAAATACAAACTAACCTTGCTTACTTATTTCAAAGCGAGGGCACATATTTCAGCCTTGTGGGAAAAAACGGACAAAGAGTTGAAATTCCACAAGGCAGTGACAAAAAGCTTACAGCACCTGATATTCCCAGGCGGTCTCCCATCCAAGTACTAACCAGGCCCGACCCTGCTTAGCTTCCGAGATCGGACGAGATCAGGCGTACTCAGGCCGGTGTGGCCGTAAGCTAGAAACTATCTCTTGGTGCACCATGTAAAGTCAAAGTGAGCCTGATTAACAGCTGTTGCATTTCCACCATTTAGATAAGCATCTTTGTGTCACTCAAAAAGTGGAAGAAATTGCATATACTGTAGCCATAATTTGTAGCACAGATTGTTGGATGAAATACAAACTAACCTTGCTTACTTATTTCAAAGCGAGGGCACATATTTCAGCCTTGTGGGAAAAAACGGACAAAGAGTTGAAATTCCACAAGGCAGTGACAAAAAGCTTACAGCACCTGGTATTCCCAGGCGGTCTCCCATCCAAGTACTAACCAGGCCCGACCCTGCTTAGCTTCCGAGATCGGACGAGATCAGGCGTACTCAGGCCAGTGTGGCCGCAAGCGAAAGGCAATCTCAAAAAGTGGATGAAATTGCATATACTGTAGCCATAATTTGTAGCACAGATTGTTGGATGAAATACAAACTAACCTTGCTTACTTATTTCAAAGCGAGGGCACATATTTCAGCCTTGTGGGAAAAAACGGACAAAGAGTTGAAATTCCACAAGGCAGTGACAAAAAGCTTACAGCACCTGATATTCCCAGGCGGTCTCCCATCCAAGTACTAACCAGGCCCGACCCTGCTTAGCTTCCGAGATCGGACGAGATCAGGCGTACTCAGGCCGGTGTTGCCGTAAGCTAGAAACTATCTCTTGGTGCACCATGTAAAGTCAAAGTGAGCCTGATTAACAGCTGTTGCATTTCCACCATTTAGATAAGCATCTTTGTGTCACTCAAAAAGTGGAAGAAATTGCATATACTGTAGCCATAATTTGTAGCACAGATTGTTGGATGAAATACAAACTAACCTTGCTTACTTATTTCAAAGCGAGGGCACATATTTCAGCCTTGTGGGAAAAAACGGACAAAGAGTTGAAATTCCACAAGGCAGTGACAAAAAGCTTACAGCACCTGGTATTCCCAGGCGGTCTCCCATCCAAGTACTAACCAGGCCCGACCCTGCTTAGCTTCCGAGATCGGACGAGATCAGGCGTACTCAGGCCGGTGTGGCCGTAAGCGAGAAACTATCTCTTGGTGCACCATGTAAAGTCAAAGTGAGCCTGATTAACAGCTGTTGCATTTCCACCATTTAGATAAGCATCTTTGTGTCACTCAAAAAGTGGAAGAAATTGCATATACTGTAGCCATAATTTGTAGCACAGATTGTTGGATGAAATACAAACTAACCTTGCTTACTTATTTCAAAGCGAGGGCACATATTTCAGCCTTGTGGGAAAAAACGGACAAAGAGTTGAAATTCCACAAGGCAGTGACAAAAAGCTTACAGCACCTGGTATTCCCAGGCGGTCTCCCATCCAAGTACTAACCAGGCCCGACCCTGCTTAGCTTCCGAGATCGGACGAGATCAGGCGTACTCAGGCCAGTGTGGCCGCAAGCGAAAGGCAATCTCAAAAAGTGGATGAAATTGCATATACTGTAGCCATAATTTGTAGCACAGATTGTTGGATGAAATACAAACTAACCTTGCTTACTTATTTCAAAGCGAGGGCACATATTTCAGCCTTGTGGGAAAAAACGGACAAAGAGTTGAAATTCCACAAGGCAGTGACAAAAAGCTTACAGCACCTGGTATTCCCAGGCGGTCTCCCATCCAAGTACTAACCAGGCCCGACCCTGCTTAGCTTCCGAGATCGGACGAGATCAGGCGTACTCAGGCCAGTGTGGCCGCAAGCGAAAGGCAATCTCAAAAAGTGGATGAAATTGCATATACTGTAGCCATAATTTGTAGCACAGATTGTTGGATGAAATACAAACTAACCTTGCTTACTTATTTCAAAGCGAGGGCACATATTTCAGCCTTGTGGGAAAAAACGGACAAAGAGTTGAAATTCCACAAGGCAGTGACAAAAAGCTTACAGCACCTGATATTCCCAGGCGGTCTCCCATCCAAGTACTAACCAGGCCCGACCCTGCTTAGCTTCCGAGATCGGACGAGATCAGGCGTACTCAGGCCGGTGTGGCCGTAAGCTAGAAACTATCTCTTGGTGCACCATGTAAAGTCAAAGTGAGCCTGATTAACAGCTGTTGCATTTCCACCATTTAGATAAGCATCTTTGTGTCACTCAAAAAGTGGAAGAAATTGCATATACTGTAGCCATAATTTGTAGCACAGATTGTTGGATGAAATACAAACTAACCTTGCTTACTTATTTCAAAGCGAGGGCACATATTTCAGCCTTGTGGGAAAAAACGGACAAAGAGTTGAAATTCCACAAGGCAGTGACAAAAAGCTTACAGCACCTGGTATTCCCAGGCGGTCTCCCATCCAAGTACTAACCAGGCCCGACCCTGCTTAGCTTCCGAGATCGGACGAGATCAGGCGTACTCAGGCCAGTGTGGCCGCAAGCGAAAGGCAATCTCAAAAAGTGGATGAAATTGCATATACTGTAGCCATAATTTGTAGCACAGATTGTTGGATGAAATACAAACTAACCTTGCTTACTTATTTCAAAGCGAGGGCACATATTTCAGCCTTGTGGGAAAAAACGGACAAAGAGTTGAAATTCCACAAGGCAGTGACAAAAAGCTTACAGCACCTGATATTCCCAGGCGGTCTCCCATCCAAGTACTAACCAGGCCCGACCCTGCTTAGCTTCCGAGATCGGACGAGATCAGGCGTACTCAGGCCGGTGTTGCCGTAAGCTAGAAACTATCTCTTGGTGCACCATGTAAAGTCAAAGTGAGCCTGATTAACAGCTGTTGCATTTCCACCATTTAGATAAGCATCTTTGTGTCACTCAAAAAGTGGAAGAAATTGCATATACTGTAGCCATAATTTGTAGCACAGATTGTTGGATGAAATACAAACTAACCTTGCTTACTTATTTCAAAGCGAGGGCACATATTTCAGCCTTGTGGGAAAAAACGGACAAAGAGTTGAAATTCCACAAGGCAGTGACAAAAAGCTTACAGCACCTGGTATTCCCAGGCGGTCTCCCATCCAAGTACTAACCAGGCCCGACCCTGCTTAGCTTCCGAGATCGGACGAGATCAGGCGTACTCAGGCCGGTGTGGCCGTAAGCGAGAAACTATCTCTTGGTGCACCATGTAAAGTCAAAGTGAGCCTGATTAACAGCTGTTGCATTTCCACCATTTAGATAAGCATCTTTGTGTCACTCAAAAAGTGGAAGAAATTGCATATACTGTAGCCATAATTTGTAGCACAGATTGTTGGATGAAATACAAACTAACCTTGCTTACTTATTTCAAAGCGAGGGCACATATTTCAGCCTTGTGGGAAAAAACGGACAAAGAGTTGAAATTCCACAAGGCAGTGACAAAAAGCTTACAGCACCTGGTATTCCCAGGCGGTCTCCCATCCAAGTACTAACCAGGCCCGACCCTGCTTAGCTTCCGAGATCGGACGAGATCAGGCGTACTCAGGCCAGTGTGGCCGCAAGCGAAAGGCAATCTCAAAAAGTGGATGAAATTGCATATACTGTAGCCATAATTTGTAGCACAGATTGTTGGATGAAATACAAACTAACCTTGCTTACTTATTTCAAAGCGAGGGCACATATTTCAGCCTTGTGGGAAAAAACGGACAAAGAGTTGAAATTCCACAAGGCAGTGACAAAAAGCTTACAGCACCTGGTATTCCCAGGCGGTCTCCCATCCAAGTACTAACCAGGCCCGACCGTGCTTAGCTTCCGAGATCGGACGAGATCAGGCGTACTCAGGCCAGTGTGGCCGCATGCGAAAGGCAATCTCAAAAAGTGGATGAAATTGCATATACTGTAGCCATAATTTGTAGCACAGATTGTTGGATGAAATACAAACTAACCTTGCTTACTTATTTCAAAGCGAGGGCACATATTTCAGCCTTGTGGGAAAAAACGGACAAAGAGTTGAAATTCCACAAGGCAGTGACAAAAAGCTTACAGCACCTGGTATTCCCAGGCGGTCTCCCATCCAAGTACTAACCAGGCCCGACCCTGCTTAGCTTCCGAGATCGGACGAGATCAGGCGTACTCAGGCCGGTGTGGCCGTAAGCAAGAAACTATCTCTTGGTGCACCATGTAAAGTCAAAGTGAGCCTGATTAACAGCTGTTGCATTTCCACCATTTAGATAAGCATCTTTGTGTCACTCAAAAAGTGGAAGAAATTGCATATACTGTAGCCATAATTTGTAGCACAGATTGTTGGATGAAATACAAACTAACCTTGCTTACTTATTTCAAAGCGAGGGCACATATTTCAGCCTTGTGGGAAAAAACGGACAAAGAGTTGAAATTCCACAAGGCAGTGACAAAAAGCTTACAGCACCTGGTATTCCCAGAAGGTCTCCCATCCAAGTACTAACCAGGCCCGACCCTGCTTAGCTTCCGAGATCGGACGAGATCAGGCGTACTCAGGCCGGTGTGGCCGTAAGCAAGAAACTATCTCTTGGTGCACCATGTAAAGTCAAAGTGAGCCTGATTAACAGCTGTTGCATTTCCACCATTTAGATAAGCATCTTTGTGTCACTCAAAAAGTGGAAGAAATTGCATATACTGTAGCCATAATTTGTAGCACAGATTGTTGGATGAAATACAAACTAACCTTGCTTACTTATTTCAAAGCGAGGGTACATATTTCAGCCTTGTGGGAAAAAAACGGACAAAGAGTTGAAATTCCACAAGGCAGTGACAAAAAGCTTACAGCACCTGGTATTCCCAGGCGGTCTCCCATCCAAGTACTAACCAGGCCCGACCCTGCTTAGCTTCCGAGATCGGACGAGATCAGGCGTACTCAGGCCGGTGTGGCCGTAAGCGAGAAACTATCTCTTGGTGCACCATGTAAAGTCAAAGTGAGCCTGATTAACAGCTGTTGCATTTCCACCATTTAGATAAGCATCTTTGTGTCACTCAAAAAGTGGAAGAAATTGCATATACTGTAGCCATAATTTGTAGCACAGATTGTTGGATGAAATACAAACTAACCTTGCTTACTTATTTCAAAGCGAGGGCACATATTTCAGCCTTGTGGGAAAAAACGGACAAAGAGTTGAAATTCCACAAGGCAGTGACAAAAAGCTTACAGCACCTGGTATTCCCAGGCGGTCTCCCATCCAAGTACTAACCAGGCCCGACCCTGCTTAGCTTCCGAGATCGGACGAGATCAGGCGTACTCAGGCCAGTGTGGCCGCATGCACAAGGCAATCTCAAAAAGTGGATGAAATTGCATATACTGTAGCCTTAATTTGTAGCACAGATTGTTGGATGAAATACAAACTAACCTTGCTTACTTATTTCAAAGCGAGGGCACATATTTCAGCCTTGTGGGAAAAAACGGACAAAGAGTTGAAATTCCACAAGGCAGTGACAAAAAGCTTACAGCACCTGGTATTCCCAGGCGGTCTCCCATCCAAGTACTAACCAGGCCCGACCCTGCTTAGCTTCCGAGATCGGACGAGATCAGGCGTACTCAGGCCGGTGTGGCCGTAAGCAAGAAACTATCTCTTGGTGCACCATGTAAAGTCAAAGTGAGCCTGATTAACAGCTGTTGCATTTCCACCATTTAGATAAGCATCTTTGTGTCACTCAAAAAGTGGAAGAAATTGCATATACTGTAGCCATAATTTGTAGCACAGATTGTTGGATGAAATACAAACTAACCTTGCTTACTTATTTCAAAGCGAGGGCACATATTTCAGCCTTGTGGGAAAAAACGGACAAAGAGTTGAAATTCCACAAGGCAGTGACAAAAAGCTTACAGCACCTGGTATTCCCAGGCGGTCTCCCATCCAAGTACTAACCAGGCCCGACCCTGCTTAGCTTCCGAGATCGGACGAGATCAGGCGTACTCAGGCCAGTGTGGCCGCAAGCAAAAGGCAATCTCAAAAAGTGGATGAAATTGCATATACTGTAGCCATAATTTGTAGCACAGATTGTTGGATGAAATACAAACTAACCTTGCTTACTTATTTCAAAGCGAGGGCACATATTTCAGCCTTGTGGGAAAAAACGGACAAAGAGTTGAAATTCCACAAGGCAGTGACAAAAAGCTTACAGCACCTGGTATTCCCAGGCGGTCTCCCATCCAAGTACTAACCAGGCCCGACCCTGCTTAGCTTCCGAGATCGGACGAGATCAGGCGTACTCAGGCCAGTGTGGCCGCATGCGAAAGGAAATCTCAAAAAGTGGATGAAATTGCATATACTGTAGCCATAATTTGTAGCACAGATTGTTGGATGAAATACAAACTAACCTTGCTTACTTATTTCAAAGCGAGGGCACATATTTCAGCCTTGTGGGAAAAAACGGACAAAGAGTTGAAATTCCACAAGGCAGTGACAAAAAGCTTACAGCACCTGGTATTCCCAGGCGGTCTCCCATCCAAGTACTAACCAGGCCCGACCCTGCTTAGCTTCCGAGATCGGACGAGATCAGGCGTACTCAGGCCGGTGTGGCCGTAAGCAAGAAACTATCTCTTGGTGCACCATGTAAAGTCAAAGTGAGCCTGATTAACAGCTGTTGCATTTCCACCATTTAGATAAGCATCTTTGTGTCACTCAAAAAGTGGAAGAAATTGCATATACTGTAGCCATAATTTGTAGCACAGATTGTTGGATGAAATACAAACTAACCTTGCTTACTTATTTCAAAGCGAGGGCACATATTTCAGCCTTGTGGGAAAAAACGGACAAAGAGTTGAAATTCCACAAGGCAGTGACAAAAAGCTTACAGCACCTGGTATTCCCAGGCGGTCTCCCATCCAAGTACTAACCAGGCCCAACCCTGCTTAGCTTCCGAGATCGGACGAGATCAGGCGTACTCAGGCCAGTGTGGCCGCAAGCAAAAGGCAATCTCAAAAAGTGGATGAAATTGCATATACTGTAGCCATAATTTGTAGCACAGATTGTTGGATGAAATACAAACTAACCTTGCTTACTTATTTCAAAGCGAGGGCACATATTTCAGCCTTGTGGGAAAAAACGGACAAAGAGTTGAAATTCCACAAGGCAGTGACAAAAAGCTTACAGCACCTGGTATTCCCAGGCGGTCTCCCATCCAAGTACTAACCAGGCCCGACCCTGCTTAGCTTCCGAGATCGGACGAGATCAGGCGTACTCAGGCCGGTGTGGCCGTAAGCAAGAAACTATCTCTTGGTGCACCATGTAAAGTCAAAGTGAGCCTGATTAACAGCTGTTGCATTTCCACCATTTAGATAAGCATCTTTGTGTCACTCAAAAAGTGGAAGAAATTGCATATACTGTAGCCATAATTTGTAGCACAGATTGTTGGATGAAATACAAACTAACCTTGCTTACTTATTTCAAAGCGAGGGCACATATTTCAGCCTTGTGGGAAAAAACGGACAAAGAGTTGAAATTCCACAAGGCAGTGACAAAAAGCTTACAGCACCTGGTATTCCCAGGCGGTCTCCCATCCAAGTACTAACCAGGCCCGACCCTGCTTAGCTTCCGAGATCGGACGAGATCAGGCGTACTCAGGCCAGTGTGGCCGCAAGCGAAAGGCAATCTCAAAAAGTGGATGAAATTGCATATACTGTAGCCATAATTTGTAGCACAGATTGTTGGATGAAATACAAACTAACCTTGCTTACTTATTTCAAAGCGAGGGCACATATTTCAGCCTTGTGGGAAAAAACGGACAAAGAGTTGAAATTCCACAAGGCAGTGACAAAAAGCTTACAGCACCTGGTATTCCCAGGCGGTCTCCCATCCAAGTACTAACCAGGCCCGACCCTGCTTAGCTTCCGAGATCGGACGAGATCAGGCGTACTCAGGCCGGTGTGGCCGTAAGCGAAAGGCAATCTCAAAAAGTGGATGAAATTGCATATACTGTAGCCATAATTTGTAGCACAGATTGTTGGATGAAATACAAACTAACCTTGCTTACTTATTTCAAAGCGAGGGCACATATTTCAGCCTTGTGGGAAAAAACGGACAAAGAGTTGAAATTCCACAAGGCAGTGACAAAAAGCTTACAGCACCTGGTATTCCCAGGCGGTCTCCCATCCAAGTACTAACCAGGCCCGACCCTGCTTAGCTTCCGAGATCGGACGAGATCAGGCGTACTCAGGCCAGTGTGGCCGCAAGCGAAAGGCAATCTCAAAAAGTGGATGAAATTGCATATACTGTAGCCATAATTTGTAGCACAGATTGTTGGATGAAATACAAACTAACCTTGCTTACTTATTTCAAAGCGAGGGCACATATTTCAGCCTTGTGGGAAAAAACGGACAAAGAGTTGAAATTCCACAAGGCAGTGACAAAAAGCTTACAGCACCTGGTATTCCCAGGCGGTCTCCCATCCAAGTACTAACCAGGCCCGACCCTGCTTAGCTTCCGAGATCGGACGAGATCAGGCGTACTCAGGCCGGTGTGGCCGTAAGCGAAAGGCAATCTCAAAAAGTGGATGAAATTGCATATACTGTAGCCATAATTTGTAGCACAGATTGTTGGATGAAATACAAACTAACCTTGCTTACTTATTTCAAAGCGAGGGCACATATTTCAGCCTTGTGGGAAAAAACGGACAAAGAGTTGAAATTCCACAAGGCAGTGACAAAAAGCTTACAGCACCTGGTATTCCCAGGCGGTCTCCCATCCAAGTACTAACCAGGCCCGACCCTGCTTAGCTTCCGAGATCGGACAAGATCAGGCGTACTCAGGCCGGTGTGGCCGTAAGCGAAAGGCAATCTCAAAAAGTGGATGAAATTGCATATACTGTAGCCATAATTTGTAGCACAGATTGTTGGATGAAATACAAACTAACCTTGCTTACTTATTTCAAAGCGAGGGCACATATTTCAGCCTTGTGGGAAAAAACGGACAAAGAGTTGAAATTCCACAAGGCAGTGACAAAAAGCTTACAGCACCTGGTATTCCCAGGCGGTCTCCCATCCAAGTACTAACCAGGCCCGACCCTGCTTAGCTTCCGAGACCGGACGAGATCAGGCGTACTCAGGCCGGTATCGCCGTAAGCGAAAGGCAATCTCAAAAAGTGGATGAAATTGCATATACTGTAGCCATAATTTGTAGCACAGATTGTTGGATGAAATACAAACTAACCTTGCTTACTTATTTCAAAGCGAGGGCACATATTTCAGCCTTGTGGGAAAAAACGGACAAAGAGTTGAAATTCCACAAGGCAGTGACAAAAAGCTTACAGCACCTGGTATTCCCAGGCGGTCTCCCATCCAAGTACTAACCAGGCCCGACCCTGCTTAGCTTCCGAGATCGGACGAGATCAGGTGTACTCAGGCCGGTGTGGCCGTAAGCGAAAGGCAATCTCAAAAAGTGGATGAAATTGCATATACTGTAGCCATAATTTGTAGCACAGATTGTTGGATGAAATACAAACTAACCTTGCTTACTTATTTCAAAGCGAGGGCACATATTTCAGCCTTGTGGGAAAAAACGGACAAAGAGTTGAAATTCCACAAGGCAGTGACAAAAAACTTACAGCACCTGGTATTCCCAGGCGGTCTCCCATCCAAGTACTAACCAGGCCCGACCCTACTTAGCTTCCGAGATCGGACGAGATCAGGCGTACTCAGGCCGGTGTAGCCGTAAGCGAAAGGCAATCTCAAAAAGTGGATGAAATTGCATATACTGTAGCCATAATTTGTAGCACAGATTGTTGGATGAAATACAAACTAACCTTGCTTACTTATTTCAAAGCGAGGGCACATATTTCAGCCTTGTGGGAAAAAACGGACAAAGAGTTGAAATTCCACAAGGCAGTGACAAAAAGCTTACAGCACCTGGTATTCCCAGGCGGTCTCCCATCCAAGTACTAACCAGGCCCGACCCTGCTTAGCTTCCGAGATCGGACGAAATCAGGCGTACTCAGGCCGGTGTGGCCGTAAGCGAAAGGCAATCTCAAAAAGTGGATGAAATTGCATATACTGTAGCCATAATTTGTAGCACAGATTGTTGGATGAAATACAAACTAACCTTGCTTACTTATTTCAAAGCGAGGGCACATATTTCAGCCTTGTGGGAAAAAACGGACAAAGAGTTGAAATTCCACAAGGCAGTGACAAAAAGCTTACAGCACCTGGTATTCCCAGGCGGTCTCCCATCCAAGTACTAACCAGGCCCGACCCTGCTTAGCTTCCGAGATAGGACAAGATCAGGCGTACTCAGGCCGGTGTGGCCGTAAGCGAAAGGCAATCTCAAAAAGTGGATGAAATTGCATATACTGTAGCCATAATTTGTAGCACAGATTGTTGGATGAAATACAAACTAACCTTGCTTACTTATTTCAAAGCGAGGGCACATATTTCAGCCTTGTGGGAAAAAACGGACAAAGAGTTGAAATTCCACAAGGCAGTGACAAAAAGCTTACAGCACCTGGTATTCCCAGGCGGTCTCCCATCCAAGTACTAACCAGGCCAGACCCTGCTTAGCTTCTGAGATCGGACGAGATCAGGCGTACTCAGGCCGGTGTGGCCGTAAGCGAAAGGCAATCTCAAAAAGTGGATGAAATTGCATATACTGTAGCCATAATTTGTAGCACAGATTGTTGGATGAAATACAAACTAACCTTGCTTACTTATTTCAAAGCGAGGGCACATATTTCAGCCTTGTGGGAAAAAACGGACAAAGAGTTGAAATTCCACAAGGCAGTGACAAAAAGCTTACAGCACCTGGTATTCCCAGGCGGTCTCCCATCCAAGTACTAACCAGGCCCGACCCTGCTTAGCTTCCGAGATCGGACGAGATCAGGTGTACTCAGGCCGGTGTGGCCGTAAGCGAAAGGCAATCTCAAAAAGTGGATGAAATTGCATATACTGTAGCCATAATTTGTAGCACAGATTGTTGGATGAAATACAAACTAACCTTGCTTACTTATTTCAAAGCGAGGGCACATATTTCAGCCTTGTGGGAAAAAACGGACAAAGAGTTGAAATTCCACAAGGCAGTGACAAAAAGCTTACAGCACCTGGTATTCCCAGGCGGTCTCCCATCCAAGTACTAACCAGGCCCGACCCTGCTTAGCTTCCGAGATCGGACGAGATCAGGCCGTTGTGGCCGTAAGCGAGAAACTATCTCTTGGTGCACTATGTAAAGTCAAAGTGAGCCTGATTAACAGCTGTTGCATTTCCACCATTTAGATAAGCATCTTTGTGTCACTCAAAAAGTGGAAGAAATTGCATATACTGTAGCCATAATTTGTAGCACAGATTGTTGGATGAAATACAAACTAACCTTGCTTACTTATTTCAAAGCGAGGGCACATATTTCAGCCTTGTGGGAAAAAACGGACAAAGAGTTGAAATTCCACAAGGCAGTGACAAAAAGCTTACAGCACCTGGTATTCCCAGGCGGTCTCCCATCCAAGTACTAACCAGGCCCGACCCTACTTAGCTTCCGAGATCGGACGAGATCAGGCGTACTCAGGCCGGTGTGGCCGTAAGCGAAAGGCAATCTCAAAAAGTGGATGAAATTGCATATACTGTAGCCATAATTTGTAGCACAGATTGTTGGATGAAATACAAACTAACCTTGCTTACTTATTTCAAAGCGAGGGCACATATTTCAGCCTTGTGGGAAAAAACGGACAAAGAGTTGAAATTCCACAAGGCAGTGACAAAAAGCTTACAGCACCTGGTATTCCCAGGCGGTCTCCCATCCAAGTACTAACCAGGCCCGACCCTACTTAGCTTCCGAGATCGGACGAGATCAGGCGTACTCAGGCCGGTGTGGCCGTAAGCGAAAGGCAATCTCAAAAAGTGGATGAAATTGCATATACTGTAGCCATAATTTGTAGCACAGATTGTTGGATGAAATACAAACTAACCTTGCTTACTTATTTCAAAGCGAGGGCACATATTTCAGCCTTGTGGGAAAAAACGGACAAAGAGTTGAAATTCCACAAGGCAGTGACAAAAAGCTTACAGCACCTGGTATTCCCAGGCGGTCTCCCATCCAAGTACTAACCAGGCCCGACCCTGCTTAGCTTCCGAGATCGGACGAGATCAGGCGTACTCAGGCCAGTGTGGCCGTAAGCAAAAGGCAATCTCAAAAAGTGGATGAAATTGCATATACTGTAGCCATAATTTGTAGCACAGATTGTTGGATGAAATACAAACTAACCTTGCTTACTTATTTCAAAGCGAGGGCACATATTTCAGCCTTGTGGGAAAAAACGGACAAAGAGTTGAAATTCCACAAGGCAGTGACAAAAAGCTTACAGCACCTGGTATTCCCAGGCGGTCTCCCATCCAAGTACTAACCAGGCCCGACCCTGCTTAGCTTCCGAGATCGGACGAGATCAGGCGTACTCAGGCCGGTGTGGCCGTAAGCGAAAGGCAATCTCAAAAAGTGGATGAAATTGCATATACTGTAGCCATAATTTGTAGCACAGATTGTTGGATGAAATACAAACTAACCTTGCTTACTTATTTCAAAGCGAGGGCACATATTTCAGCCTTGTGGGAAAAAACGGACAAAGAGTTGAAATTCCACAAGGCAGTGACAAAAAGCTTACAGCACCTGGTATTCCCAGGCGGTCTCCCATCCAAGTACTAACCAGGCCCGACCCTGCTTAGCTTCCGAGATCGGACGAGATCAGGCGTACTCAGGCCGGTGTGGCCGTAAGCGAAAGGCAATCTCAAAAAGTGGATGAAATTGCATATACTGTAGCCATAATTTGTAGCACAGATTGTTGGATGAAATACAAACTAACCTTGCTTACTTATTTCAAAGCGAGGGCACATATTTCAGCCTTGTGGGAAAAAACGGACAAAGAGTTGAAATTCCACAAGGCAGTGACAAAAAGCTTACAGCACCTGGTATTCCCAGGCGGTCTCCCATCCAAGTACTAACCAGGCCCGACCCTGCTTAGCTTCCGAGATCGGACAAGATCAGGCGTACTCAGGCCGGTGTGGCCGTAAGCGAAAGGCAATCTCAAAAAGTGGATGAAATTGCATATACTGTAGCCATAATTTGTAGCACAGATTGTTGGATGAAATACAAACTAACCTTGCTTACTTATTTCAAAGCGAGGGCACATATTTCAGCCTTGTGGGAAAAAACGGACAAAGAGTTGAAATTCCACAAGGCAGTGACAAAAAGCTTACAGCACCTGGTATTCCCAGGCGGTCTCCCATCCAAGTACTAACCAGGCCCGACCCTGCTTAGCTTCCGAGATCGGACGAGATCAGGCGTACTCAGGCCGGTGTGGCCGTAAGCAAAAGGCAATCTCAAAAAGTGGATGAAATTGCATATACTGTAGCCATAATTTGTAGCACAGATTGTTGGATGAAATACAAACTAACCTTGCTTACTTATTTCAAAGCGAGGGCACATATTTCAGCCTTGTGGGAAAAAACGGACAAAGAGTTGAAATTCCACAAGGCAGTGACAAAAAGCTTACAGCACCTGGTATTCCCAGGCGGTCTCCCATCCAAGTACTAACCAGGCCCGACCCTGCTTAGCTTCCGAGATCGGACGAGATCAGGTGTACTCAGGCCGGTGTGGCCGTAAGCGAAAGGCAATCTCAAAAAGTGGATGAAATTGCATATACTGTAGCCATAATTTGTAGCACAGATTGTTGGATGAAATACAAACTAACCTTGCTTACTTATTTCAAAGCGAGGGCACATATTTCAGCCTTGTGGGAAAAAACGGACAAAGAGTTGAAATTCCACAAGGCAGTGACAAAAAGCTTACAGCACCTGGTATTCCCAGGCGGTCTCCCATCCAAGTACTAACCAGGCCCGACCCTACTTAGCTTCCGAGATCGGACGAGATCAGGCGTACTCAGGCCGGTGTCGTAAGCAAGAAACTATCTCTTGGTGCACTATGTAAAGTCAAAGTGAGCCTGATTAACAGCTGTTGCATTTCCACCATTTAGATAAGCATCTTTGTGTCACTCAAAAAGTGGAAGAAATTGCATATACTGTAGCCATAATTTGTAGCACAGATTGTTGGATGAAATACAAACTAACCTTGCTTACTTATTTCAAAGCGAGGGCACATATTTCAGCCTTGTGGGAAAAAACGGACAAAGAGTTGAAATTCCACAAGGCAGTGACAAAAAGCTTACAGCACCTGGTATTCCCAGGCGGTCTCCCATCCAAGTACTAACCAGGCCCGACCCTACTTAGCTTCCGAGATCGGACGAGATCAGGCGTACTCAGGCCGGTGTGGCCGTAAGCGAAAGGCAATCTCAAAAAGTGGATGAAATTGCATATACTGTAGCCATAATTTGTAGCACAGATTGTTGGATGAAATACAAACTAACCTTGCTTACTTATTTCAAAGCGAGGGCACATATTTCAGCCTTGTGGGAAAAAACGGACAAAGAGTTGAAATTCCACAAGGCAGTGACAAAAAGCTTACAGCACCTGGTATTCCCAGGCGGTCTCCCATCCAAGTACTAACCAGGCCCGACCCTGCTTAGCTTCCGAGATCGGACGAGATCAGGCGTACTCAGGCCGGTGTGGCCGTAAGCAAAAGGCAATCTCAAAAAGTGGATGAAATTGCATATACTGTAGCCATAATTTGTAGCACAGATTGTTGGATGAAATACAAACTAACCTTGCTTACTTATTTCAAAGCGAGGGCACATATTTCAGCCTTGTGGGAAAAAACGGACAAAGAGTTGAAATTCCACAAGGCAGTGACAAAAAGCTTACAGCACCTGGTATTCCCAGGCGGTCTCCCATCCAAGTACTAACCAGGCCCGACCCTGCTTAGCTTCCGAGATCGGACGAGATCAGGCGTACTCAGGCCTGTGTGGCCGTAAGCGAAAGGCAATCTCAAAAAGTGGATGAAATTGCATATACTGTAGCCATAATTTGTAGCACAGATTGTTGGATGAAATACAAACTAACCTTGCTTACTTATTTCAAAGCGAGGGCACATATTTCAGCCTTGTGGGAAAAAACGGACAAAGAGTTGAAATTCCACAAGGCAGTGACAAAAAGCTTACAGCACCTGGTATTCCCAGGCGGTCTCCCATCCAAGTACTAACCAGGCCCGACCCTGCTTAGCTTCCGAGATCGGACGAGATCAGGCGTACTCAGGCCGGTGTGGCCGTAAGCAAAAGGCAATCTCAAAAAGTGGATGAAATTGCATATACTGTAGCCATAATTTGTAGCACAGATTGTTGGATGAAATACAAACTAACCTTGCTTACTTATTTCAAAGCGAGGGCACATATTTCAGCCTTGTGGGAAAAAACGGACAAAGAGTTGAAATTCCACAAGGCAGTGACAAAAAGCTTACAGCACCTGGTATTCCCAGGCGGTCTCCCATCCAAGTACTAACCAGGCCCGACCCTACTTAGCTTCCGAGATCGGACGAGATCAGGAGTACTCAGGCCGGTGTGGCCGTAAGCGAAAGGCAATCTCAAAAAGTGGATGAAATTGCATATACTGTAGCCATAATTTGTAGCACAGATTGTTGGATGAAATACAAACTAACCTTGCTTACTTATTTCAAAGCGAGGGCACATATTTCAGCCTTGTGGGAAAAAACGGACAAAGAGTTGAAATTCCACAAGGCAGTGACAAAAAGCTTACAGCACCTGGTATTCCCAGGCGGTCTCCCATCCAAGTACTAACCAGGCCCGACCCTGCTTAGCTTCCGAGATCGGACGAGATCAGGCGTACTCAGGCCGGTGTGGCCGTAAGCAAAAGGCAATCTCAAAAAGTGGATGAAATTGCATATACTGTAGCCATAATTTGTAGCACAGATTGTTGGATGAAATACAAACTAACCTTGCTTACTTATTTCAAAGCGAGGGCACATATTTCAGCCTTGTGGGAAAAAACGGACAAAGAGTTGAAATTCCACAAGGCAGTGACAAAAAGCTTACAGCACCTGGTATTCCCAGGCGGTCTCCCATCCAAGTACTAACCAGGCCCGACCCTGCTTAGCTTCCGAGATCGGACGAGATCAGGCGTACTCAGGCCGGTGTGGCCGTAAGCAAAAGGCAATCTCAAAAAGTGGATGAAATTGCATATACTGTAGCCATAATTTGTAGCACAGATTGTTGGATGAAATACAAACTAACCTTGCTTACTTATTTCAAAGCGAGGGCACATATTTCAGCCTTGTGGGAAAAAACGGACAAAGAGTTGAAATTCCACAAGGCAGTGACAAAAAGCTTACAGCACCTGGTATTCCCAAGCGGTCTCCCATCCAAGTACTAACCAGGCCCGACCCTGCTTAGCTTCCGAGATCGGACGAGATCAGGCGTACTCAGGCCTGTGTGGCCGTAAGCGAAAGTCAATCTCAAAAAGTGGATGAAATTGCATATACTGTAGCCATAATTTGTAGCACAGATTGTTGGATGAAATACAAACTAACCTTGCTTACTTATTTCAAAGCGAGGGCACATATTTCAGCCTTGTGGGAAAAAACGGACAAAGAGTTGAAATTCCACAAGGCAGTGACAAAAAGCTTACAGCACCTGGTATTCCCAGGCGGTCTCCCATCCAAGTACTAACCAGGCCCGACCCTGCTTAGCTTCCGAGATCGGACGAGATCAGGCGTACTCAGGCCGGTGTGGCCGTAAGCAAAAGGCAATCTCAAAAAGTGGATGAAATTGCATATACTGTAGCCATAATTTGTAGCACAGATTGTTGGATGAAATACAAACTGACCTTGCTTACTTATTTCAAAGCGAGGGCACATATTTCAGCCTTGTGGGAAAAAACGGACAAAGAGTTGAAATTCCACAAGGCAGTGACAAAAAGCTTACAGCACCTGGTATTCCCAGGCGGTCTCCCATCCAAGTACTAACCAGGCCCGACCCTACTTAGCTTCCGAGATCGGACGAGATCAGGCGTACTCAGGCCGGTGTGGCCGTAAGCGAAAGGCAATCTCAAAAAGTGGATGAAATTGCATATACTGTAGCCATAATTTGTAGCACAGATTGTTGGATGAAATACAAACTAACCTTGCTTACTTATTTCAAAGCGAGGGCACATATTTCAGCCTTGTGGGAAAAAACGGACAAAGAGTTGAAATTCCACAAGGCAGTGACAAAAAGCTTACAGCACCTGGTATTCCCAGGCGGTCTCCCATCCAAGTACTAACCAGGCCCGACCCTGCTTAGCTTCCGAGATCGGACGAGATCAGGCGTACTCAGGCCGGTGTGGCCGTAAGCAAAAGGCAATCTCAAAAAGTGGATGAAATTGCATATACTGTAGCCATAATTTGTAGCACAGATTGTTGGATGAAATACAAACTAACCTTGCTTACTTATTTCAAAGCGAGGGCACATATTTCAGCCTTGTGGGAAAAAACGGACAAAGAGTTGAAATTCCACAAGGCAGTGACAAAAAGCTTACAGCACCTGGTATTCCCAGGCGGTCTCCCATCCAAGTACTAACCAGGCCCGACCCTGCTTAGCTTCCGAGATCGGACAAGATCAGGCGTACTCAGGCCAGTGTGACCGTAAGCGAAAGGCAATCTCAAAAAGTGGATGAAATTGCATATACTGTAGCCATAATTTGTAGCACAGATTGTTGGATGAAATACAAACTAACCTTGCTTACTTATTTCAAAGCGAGGGCACATATTTCAGCCTTGTGGGAAAAAAACGGACAAAGAGTTGAAATTCCACAAGGCAGTGACAAAAAGCTTACAGCACCTGGTATTCCCAGGCGGTCTCCCATCCAAGTACTAACCAGGCCCGACCCTGCTTAGCTTCCGAGATCGGACGAGATCAGGCGTACTCAGGCCTGTGTGGCCGTAAGCGAAAGGCAATCTCAAAAAGTGGATGAAATTGCATATACTGTAGCCATAATTTGTAGCACAGATTGTTGGATGAAATACAAACTAACCTTGCTTACTTATTTCAAAGCGAGGGCACATATTTCAGCCTTGTGGGAAAAAACGGACAAAGAGTTGAAATTCCACAAGGCAGTGACAAAAAGCTTACAGCACCTGGTATTCCCAGGCGGTCTCCCATCCAAGTACTAACCAGGCCCGACCCTGCTTAGCTTCCGAGATCGGACGAGATCAGGCGTACTCAGGCCGGTGTGGCCGTAAGCAAAAGGCAATCTCAAAAAGTGGATGAAATTGCATATACTGTAGCCATAATTTGTAGCACAGATTGTTGGATGAAATACAAACTAACCTTGCTTACTTATTTCAAAGCGAGGGCACATATTTCAGCCTTGTGGGAAAAAACGGACAAAGAGTTGAAATTCCACAAGGCAGTGACAAAAAGCTTACAGCACCTGGTATTCCCAGGCGGTCTCCCATCCAAGTACTAACCAGGCCCGACCCTACTTAGCTTCCGAGATCGGACGAGATCAGGCGTACTCAGGCCGGTGTGGCCGTAAGCGAAAGGCAATCTCAAAAGTGGATGAAATTGCATATACTGTAGCCATAATTTGTAGCACAGATTGTTGGATGAAATACAAACTAACCTTGCTTACTTATTTCAAAGCGAGGGCACATATTTCAGCCTTGTGGGAAAAAAACGGACAAAGAGTTGAAATTCCACAAGGCAGTGACAAAAAGCTTACAGCACCTGGTATTCCCAGGCGGTCTCCCATCCAAGTACTAACCAGGCCCGACCCTGCTTAGCTTCCGAGATCGGACGAGATCAGGCGTACTCAGGCCGGTGTGGCCGTAAGCGAAAGGCAATCTCAAAAGTGGATGAAATTGCATATACTGTAGCCATAATTTGTAGCACAGATTGTTGGATGAAATACAAACTAACCTTGCTTACTTATTTCAAAGCGAGGGCACATATTTCAGCCTTGTGGGAAAAAACGGACAAAGAGTTGAAATTCCACAAGGCAGTGACAAAAAGCTTACAGCACCTGGTATTCCCAGGCGGTCTCCCATCCAAGTACTAACCAGGCCCGACCCTGCTTAGCTTCCGAGATCGGACGAGATCAGGCGTACTCAGGCCGGTGTGGCCGTAAGCGAAAGGCAATCTCAAAAAGTGGATGAAATTGCATATACTGTAGCCATAATTTGTAGCACAGATTGTTGGATGAAATACAAACTAACCTTGCTTACTTATTTCAAAGCGAGGGCACATATTTCAGCCTTGTGGGAAAAAACGGACAAAGAGTTGAAATTCCACAAGGCAGTGACAAAAAGCTTACAGCACCTGGTATTCCCAGGCGGTCTCCCATCCAAGTACTAACCAGGCCCGACCCTGCTTAGCTTCCGAGATCGGACGAGATCAGGCGTACTCAGGCCGGTGTGGCCGTAAGCGAAAGGCAATCTCAAAAAGTGGATGAAATTGCATATACTGTAGCCATAATTTGTAGCACAGATTGTTGGATGAAATACAAACTAACCTTGCTTACTTATTTCAAAGCGAGGGCACATATTTCAGCCTTGTGGGAAAAAACGGACAAAGAGTTGAAATTCCACAAGGCAGTGACAAAAAGCTTACAGCACCTGGTATTCCCAGGCGGTCTCCCATCCAAGTACTAACCAGGCCCGACCCTGCTTAGCTTCCGAGATCGGACGAGATCAGGCGTACTCAGGCCGGTGTGGCCGTAAGCGAAAGGCAATCTCAAAAAGTGGATGAAATTGCATATACTGTAGCCATAATTTGTAGCACAGATTGTTGGATGAAATACAAACTAACCTTGCTTACTTATTTCAAAGCGAGGGCACATATTTCAGCCTTGTGGGAAAAAACGGACAAAGAGTTGAAATTCCACAAGGCAGTGACAAAAAGCTTACAGCACCTGGTATTCCCAGGCGGTCTCCCATCCAAGTACTAACCAGGCCCGACCCTGCTTAGCTTCCGAGATCGGACGAGATCAGGCGTACTCAGGCCGGTGTGGCCGTAAGCGAAAGGCAATCTCAAAAGTGGATGAAATTGCATATACTGTAGCCATAATTTGTAGCACAGATTGTTGGATGAAATACAAACTAACCTTGCTTACTTATTTCAAAGCGAGGGCACATATTTCAGCCTTGTGGGAAAAAACGGACAAAGAGTTGAAATTCCACAAGGCAGTGACAAAAAGCTTACAGCACCTGGTATTCCCAGGCGGTCTCCCATCCAAGTACTAACCAGGCCCGACCCTGCTTAGCTTCCGAGATCGGACGAGATCAGGCGTACTCAGGCCGGTGTGGCCGTAAGCGAAAGGCAATCTCAAAAAGTGGATGAAATTGCATATACTGTAGCCATAATTTGTAGCACAGATTGTTGGATGAAATACAAACTAACCTTGCTTACTTATTTCAAAGCGAGGGCACATATTTCAGCCTTGTGGGAAAAAACGGACAAAGAGTTGAAATTCCACAAGGCAGTGACAAAAAGCTTACAGCACCTGGTATTCCCAGGCGGTCTCCCATCCAAGTACTAACCAGGCCCGACCCTGCTTAGCTTCCGAGATCGGACGAGATCAGGCGTACTCAGGCCGGTGTGGCCGTAAGCGAAAGGCAATCTCAAAAAGTGGATGAAATTGCATATACTGTAGCCATAATTTGTAGCACAGATTGTTGGATGAAATACAAACTAACCTTGCTTACTTATTTCAAAGCGAGGGCACATATTTCAGCCTTGTGGGAAAAAACGGACAAAGAGTTGAAATTCCACAAGGCAGTGACAAAAAGCTTACAGCACCTGGTATTCCCAGGCGGTCTCCCATCCAAGTACTAACCAGGCCCGACCCTGCTTAGCTTCCGAGATCGGACGAGATCAGGCGTACTCAGGCGTATCTCTTGGGCACGGTCAAAGTGAGCCGTAACAGCTGTTGCATTTCCAATTTAGATAATCTTTGTGTCAAAAAGTGGAGAAATTGCATATACTGTAGCCATAATTTGTAGCACAGATTGTTGGATGAAATACAAACTAACCTTGCTTACTTATTTCAAAGCGAGGGCACATATTTCAGCCTTGTGGGAAAAAACGGACAAAGAGTTGAAATTCCACAAGGCAGTGACAAAAAGCTTACAGCACCTGGTATTCCCAGGCGGTCTCCCATCCAAGTACTAACCAGGCCCGACCCTGCTTAGCTTCCGAGATCGGACGAGATCAGGCGTACTCAGGCCGGTGTGGCCGTAAGCGAAAGGCAATCTCAAAAAGTGGATGAAATTGCATATACTGTAGCCATAATTTGTAGCACAGATTGTTGGATGAAATACAAACTAACCTTGCTTACTTATTTCAAAGCGAGGGCACATATTTCAGCCTTGTGGGAAAAAACGGACAAAGAGTTGAAATTCCACAAGGCAGTGACAAAAAGCTTACAGCACCTGGTATTCCCAGGCGGTCTCCCATCCAAGTACTAACCAGGCCCGACCCTGCTTAGCTTCCGAGATCGGACGAGATCAGGCGTACTCAGGCCGGTGTGGCCGTAAGCGAAAGGCAATCTCAAAAAGTGGATGAAATTGCATATACTGTAGCCATAATTTGTAGCACAGATTGTTGGATGAAATACAAACTAACCTTGCTTACTTATTTCAAAGCGAGGGCACATATTTCAGCCTTGTGGGAAAAAACGGACAAAGAGTTGAAATTCCACAAGGCAGTGACAAAAAGCTTACAGCACCTGGTATTCCCAGGCGGTCTCCCATCCAAGTACTAACCAGGCCCGACCCTGCTTAGCTTCCGAGATCGGACGAGATCAGGCGTACTCAGGCCGGTGTGGCCGTAAGCGAAAGGCAATCTCAAAAAGTGGATGAAATTGCATATACTGTAGCCATAATTTGTAGCACAGATTGTTGGATGAAATACAAACTAACCTTGCTTACTTATTTCAAAGCGAGGGCACATATTTCAGCCTTGTGGGAAAAAACGGACAAAGAGTTGAAATTCCACAAGGCAGTGACAAAAAGCTTACAGCACCTGGTATTCCCAGGCGGTCTCCCATCCAAGTACTAACCAGGCCCGACCCTGCTTAGCTTCCGAGATCGGACGAGATCAGGCGTACTCAGGCCGGTGTGGCCGTAAGCGAAAGGCAATCTCAAAAAGTGGATGAAATTGCATATACTGTAGCCATAATTTGTAGCACAGATTGTTGGATGAAATACAAACTAACCTTGCTTACTTATTTCAAAGCGAGGGCACATATTTCAGCCTTGTGGGAAAAAACGGACAAAGAGTTGAAATTCCACAAGGCAGTGACAAAAAGCTTACAGCACCTGGTATTCCCAGGCGGTCTCCCATCCAAGTACTAACCAGGCCCGACCCTGCTTAGCTTCCGAGATCGGACGAGATCAGGCGTACTCAGGCCGGTGTGGCCGTAAGCGAAAGGCAATCTCAAAAAGTGGATGAAATTGCATATACTGTAGCCATAATTTGTAGCACAGATTGTTGGATGAAATACAAACTAACCTTGCTTACTTATTTCAAAGCGAGGGCACATATTTCAGCCTTGTGGGAAAAAACGGACAAAGAGTTGAAATTCCACAAGGCAGTGACAAAAAGCTTACAGCACCTGGTATTCCCAGGCGGTCTCCCATCCAAGTACTAACCAGGCCCGACCCTGCTTAGCTTCCGAGATCGGACGAGATCAGGCGTACTCAGGCCGGTGTGGCCGTAAGCGAAAGGCAATCTCAAAAAGTGGATGAAATTGCATATACTGTAGCCATAATTTGTAGCACAGATTGTTGGATGAAATACAAACTAACCTTGCTTACTTATTTCAAAGCGAGGGCACATATTTCAGCCTTGTGGGAAAAAACGGACAAAGAGTTGAAATTCCACAAGGCAGTGACAAAAAGCTTACAGCACCTGGTATTCCCAGGCGGTCTCCCATCCAAGTACTAACCAGGCCCGACCCTGCTTAGCTTCCGAGATCGGACGAGATCAGGCGTACTCAGGCCGGTGTGGCCGTAAGCGAAAGGCAATCTCAAAAAGTGGATGAAATTGCATATACTGTAGCCATAATTTGTAGCACAGATTGTTGGATGAAATACAAACTAACCTTGCTTACTTATTTCAAAGCGAGGGCACATATTTCAGCCTTGTGGGAAAAAACGGACAAAGAGTTGAAATTCCACAAGGCAGTGACAAAAAGCTTACAGCACCTGGTATTCCCAGGCGGTCTCCCATCCAAGTACTAACCAGGCCCGACCCTGCTTAGCTTCCGAGATCGGACGAGATCAGGCGTACTCAGGCCGGTGTGGCCGTAAGCGAAAGGCAATCTCAAAAAGTGGATGAAATTGCATATACTGTAGCCATAATTTGTAGCACAGATTGTTGGATGAAATACAAACTAACCTTGCTTACTTATTTCAAAGCGAGGGCACATATTTCAGCCTTGTGGGAAAAAACGGACAAAGAGTTGAAATTCCACAAGGCAGTGACAAAAAGCTTACAGCACCTGGTATTCCCAGGCGGTCTCCCATCCAAGTACTAACCAGGCCCGACCCTGCTTAGCTTCCGAGATCGGACGAGATCAGGCGTACTCAGGCCGGTGTGGCCGTAAGCGAAAGGCAATCTCAAAAAGTGGATGAAATTGCATATACTGTAGCCATAATTTGTAGCACAGATTGTTGGATGAAATACAAACTAACCTTGCTTACTTATTTCAAAGCGAGGGCACATATTTCAGCCTTGTGGGAAAAAACGGACAAAGAGTTGAAATTCCACAAGGCAGTGACAAAAAGCTTACAGCACCTGGTATTCCCAGGCGGTCTCCCATCCAAGTACTAACCAGGCCCGACCCTGCTTAGCTTCCGAGATCGGACGAGATCAGGCGTACTCAGGCCGGTGTGGCCGTAAGCGAAAGGCAATCTCAAAAAGTGGATGAAATTGCATATACTGTAGCCATAATTTGTAGCACAGATTGTTGGATGAAATACAAACTAACCTTGCTTACTTATTTCAAAGCGAGGGCACATATTTCAGCCTTGTGGGAAAAAACGGACAAAGAGTTGAAATTCCACAAGGCAGTGACAAAAAGCTTACAGCACCTGGTATTCCCAGGCGGTCTCCCATCCAAGTACTAACCAGGCCCGACCCTGCTTAGCTTCCGAGATCGGACGAGATCAGGCGTACTCAGGCCGTGTGGCCGTAAGGAAACTATCTCTTGGTGCACTATGTAAAGTCAAAGTGAGCTGATTAACAGCTGTTGCTCAAGATAAGTGGTCACTCAAAAGTGAAATTGCATATACTGTAGCCATAATTTGTAGCACAGATTGTTGGATGAAATACAAACTAACCTTGCTTACTTATTTCAAAGCGAGGGCACATATTTCAGCCTTGTGGGAAAAAACGGACAAAGAGTTGAAATTCCACAAGGCAGTGACAAAAAGCTTACAGCACCTGGTATTCCCAGGCGGTCTCCCATCCAAGTACTAACCAGGCCCGACCCTGCTTAGCTTCCGAGATCGGACGAGATCAGGCGTACTCAGGCCGGTGGTGAAACTATCTCTTGGTGCACTATGTAAGTCAAAGTGAGCCTGATTAACAGCTGTTGCATTTCCACCATTTAGATAAGCATCTTTGTGTCACTCAAAAAGTGGAAGAAATTGCATATACTGTAGCCATAATTTGTAGCACAGATTGTTGGATGAAATACAAACTAACCTTGCTTACTTATTTCAAAGCGAGGGCACATATTTCAGCCTTGTGGGAAAAAACGGACAAAGAGTTGAAATTCCACAAGGCAGTGACAAAAAGCTTACAGCACCTGGTATTCCCAGGCGGTCTCCCATCCAAGTACTAACCAGGCCCGACCCTGCTTAGCTTCCGAGATCGGACGAGATCAGGCGTACTCAGGCCGGTGTGGCCGTAAGCGAAAGGCAATCTCAAAAAGTGGATGAAATTGCATATACTGTAGCCATAATTTGTAGCACAGATTGTTGGATGAAATACAAACTAACCTTGCTTACTTATTTCAAAGCGAGGGCACATATTTCAGCCTTGTGGGAAAAAACGGACAAAGAGTTGAAATTCCACAAGGCAGTGACAAAAAGCTTACAGCACCTGGTATTCCCAGGCGGTCTCCCATCCAAGTACTAACCAGGCCCGACCCTGCTTAGCTTCCGAGATCGGACGAGATCAGGCGTACTCAGGCCGGTGTGGCCGTAAGCGAAAGGCAATCTCAAAAAGTGGATGAAATTGCATATACTGTAGCCATAATTTGTAGCACAGATTGTTGGATGAAATACAAACTAACCTTGCTTACTTATTTCAAAGCGAGGGCACATATTTCAGCCTTGTGGGAAAAAACGGACAAAGAGTTGAAATTCCACAAGGCAGTGACAAAAAGCTTACAGCACCTGGTATTCCCAGGCGGTCTCCCATCCAAGTACTAACCAGGCCCGACCCTGCTTAGCTTCCGAGATCGGACGAGATCAGGCGTACTCAGGCCGGTGTGGCCGTAAGCGAAAGGCAATCTCAAAAAGTGGATGAAATTGCATATACTGTAGCCATAATTTGTAGCACAGATTGTTGGATGAAATACAAACTAACCTTGCTTACTTATTTCAAAGCGAGGGCACATATTTCAGCCTTGTGGGAAAAAACGGACAAAGAGTTGAAATTCCACAAGGCAGTGACAAAAAGCTTACAGCACCTGGTATTCCCAGGCGGTCTCCCATCCAAGTACTAACCAGGCCCGACCCTGCTTAGCTTCCGAGATCGGACGAGATCAGGCGTACTCAGGCCGGTGTGGCCGTAAGCGAAAGGCAATCTCAAAAAGTGGATGAAATTGCATATACTGTAGCCATAATTTGTAGCACAGATTGTTGGATGAAATACAAACTAACCTTGCTTACTTATTTCAAAGCGAGGGCACATATTTCAGCCTTGTGGGAAAAAACGGACAAAGAGTTGAAATTCCACAAGGCAGTGACAAAAAGCTTACAGCACCTGGTATTCCCAGGCGGTCTCCCATCCAAGTACTAACCAGGCCCGACCCTGCTTAGCTTCCGAGATCGGACGAGATCAGGCGTACTCAGGCCGGTGTGGCCGTAAGCGAAAGGCAATCTCAAAAGTGGATGAAATTGCATATACTGTAGCCATAATTTGTAGCACAGATTGTTGGATGAAATACAAACTAACCTTGCTTACTTATTTCAAAGCGAGGGCACATATTTCAGCCTTGTGGGAAAAAACGGACAAAGAGTTGAAATTCCACAAGGCAGTGACAAAAAGCTTACAGCACCTGGTATTCCCAGGCGGTCTCCCATCCAAGTACTAACCAGGCCCGACCCTGCTTAGCTTCCGAGATCGGACGAGATCAGGCGTACTCAGGCCGGTGTGGCCGTAAGCGAAAGGCAATCTCAAAAAGTGGATGAAATTGCATATACTGTAGCCATAATTTGTAGCACAGATTGTTGGATGAAATACAAACTAACCTTGCTTACTTATTTCAAAGCGAGGGCACATATTTCAGCCTTGTGGGAAAAAACGGACAAAGAGTTGAAATTCCACAAGGCAGTGACAAAAAGCTTACAGCACCTGGTATTCCCAGGCGGTCTCCCATCCAAGTACTAACCAGGCCCGACCCTGCTTAGCTTCCGAGATCGGACGAGATCAGGCGTACTCAGGCCGGTGTGGCCGTAAGCGAAAGGCAATCTCAAAAAGTGGATGAAATTGCATATACTGTAGCCATAATTTGTAGCACAGATTGTTGGATGAAATACAAACTAACCTTGCTTACTTATTTCAAAGCGAGGGCACATATTTCAGCCTTGTGGGAAAAAACGGACAAAGAGTTGAAATTCCACAAGGCAGTGACAAAAAGCTTACAGCACCTGGTATTCCCAGGCGGTCTCCCATCCAAGTACTAACCAGGCCCGACCCTGCTTAGCTTCCGAGATCGGACGAGATCAGGCGTACTCAGGCCGGTGTGGCCGTAAGCGAAAGGCAATCTCAAAAAGTGGATGAAATTGCATATACTGTAGCCATAATTTGTAGCACAGATTGTTGGATGAAATACAAACTAACCTTGCTTACTTATTTCAAAGCGAGGGCACATATTTCAGCCTTGTGGGAAAAAACGGACAAAGAGTTGAAATTCCACAAGGCAGTGACAAAAAGCTTACAGCACCTGGTATTCCCAGGCGGTCTCCCATCCAAGTACTAACCAGGCCCGACCCTGCTTAGCTTCCGAGATCGGACGAGATCAGGCGTACTCAGGCCGGTGTGGCCGTAAGCGAAAGGCAATCTCAAAAAGTGGATGAAATTGCATATACTGTAGCCATAATTTGTAGCACAGATTGTTGGATGAAATACAAACTAACCTTGCTTACTTATTTCAAAGCGAGGGCACATATTTCAGCCTTGTGGGAAAAAACGGACAAAGAGTTGAAATTCCACAAGGCAGTGACAAAAAGCTTACAGCACCTGGTATTCCCAGGCGGTCTCCCATCCAAGTACTAACCAGGCCCGACCCTGCTTAGCTTCCGAGATCGGACGAGATCAGGCGTACTCAGGCCGGTGTGGCCGTAAGCGAAAGGCAATCTCAAAAAGTGGATGAAATTGCATATACTGTAGCCATAATTTGTAGCACAGATTGTTGGATGAAATACAAACTAACCTTGCTTACTTATTTCAAAGCGAGGGCACATATTTCAGCCTTGTGGGAAAAAACGGACAAAGAGTTGAAATTCCACAAGGCAGTGACAAAAAGCTTACAGCACCTGGTATTCCCAGGCGGTCTCCCATCCAAGTACTAACCAGGCCCGACCCTGCTTAGCTTCCGAGATCGGACGAGATCAGGCGTACTCAGGCCGGTGTGGCCGTAAGCGAAAGGCAATCTCAAAAAGTGGATGAAATTGCATATACTGTAGCCATAATTTGTAGCACAGATTGTTGGATGAAATACAAACTAACCTTGCTTACTTATTTCAAAGCGAGGGCACATATTTCAGCCTTGTGGGAAAAAACGGACAAAGAGTTGAAATTCCACAAGGCAGTGACAAAAAGCTTACAGCACCTGGTATTCCCAGGCGGTCTCCCATCCAAGTACTAACCAGGCCCGACCCTGCTTAGCTTCCGAGATCGGACGAGATCAGGCGTACTCAGGCCGGTGTGGCCGTAAGCGAAAGGCAATCTCAAAAAGTGGATGAAATTGCATATACTGTAGCCATAATTTGTAGCACAGATTGTTGGATGAAATACAAACTAACCTTGCTTACTTATTTCAAAGCGAGGGCACATATTTCAGCCTTGTGGGAAAAAACGGACAAAGAGTTGAAATTCCACAAGGCAGTGACAAAAAGCTTACAGCACCTGGTATTCCCAGGCGGTCTCCCATCCAAGTACTAACCAGGCCCGACCCTGCTTAGCTTCCGAGATCGGACGAGATCAGGCGTACTCAGGCCGGTGTGGCCGTAAGCGAAAGGCAATCTCAAAAAGTGGATGAAATTGCATATACTGTAGCCATAATTTGTAGCACAGATTGTTGGATGAAATACAAACTAACCTTGCTTACTTATTTCAAAGCGAGGGCACATATTTCAGCCTTGTGGGAAAAAACGGACAAAGAGTTGAAATTCCACAAGGCAGTGACAAAAAGCTTACAGCACCTGGTATTCCCAGGCGGTCTCCCATCCAAGTACTAACCAGGCCCGACCCTGCTTAGCTTCCGAGATCGGACGAGATCAGGCGTACTCAGGCCGGTGTGGCCGTAAGCGAAAGGCAATCTCAAAAAGTGGATGAAATTGCATATACTGTAGCCATAATTTGTAGCACAGATTGTTGGATGAAATACAAACTAACCTTGCTTACTTATTTCAAAGCGAGGGCACATATTTCAGCCTTGTGGGAAAAAACGGACAAAGAGTTGAAATTCCACAAGGCAGTGACAAAAAGCTTACAGCACCTGGTATTCCCAGGCGGTCTCCCATCCAAGTACTAACCAGGCCCGACCCTGCTTAGCTTCCGAGATCGGACGAGATCAGGCGTACTCAGGCCGGTGTGGCCGTAAGCGAAACTAGGCACGTAAAGTCAAAGTGAGCTGATTAACAGCTGTTGCATTTCCACCATTTAGATAAGCATCTTTGTGTCACTCAAAAGTGGAAGAAATTGCATATACTGTAGCCATAATTTGTAGCACAGATTGTTGGATGAAATACAAACTAACCTTGCTTACTTATTTCAAAGCGAGGGCACATATTTCAGCCTTGTGGGAAAAAACGGACAAAGAGTTGAAATTCCACAAGGCAGTGACAAAAAGCTTACAGCACCTGGTATTCCCAGGCGGTCTCCCATCCAAGTACTAACCAGGCCCGACCCTGCTTAGCTTCCGAGATCGGACGAGATCAGGCGTACTCAGGCCGTGTGTAAGGAAACTATCTCTTGGTGCACTATGTAAAGTCAAAGTGAGCCTGATTAAAGCTGTTGCATTTCCACCATTTAGATAAGCATCTTTGTGTCACTCAAAAAGTGAAGAAATTGCATATACTGTAGCCATAATTTGTAGCACAGATTGTTGGATGAAATACAAACTAACCTTGCTTACTTATTTCAAAGCGAGGGCACATATTTCAGCCTTGTGGGAAAAAACGGACAAAGAGTTGAAATTCCACAAGGCAGTGACAAAAAGCTTACAGCACCTGGTATTCCCAGGCGGTCTCCCATCCAAGTACTAACCAGGCCCGACCCTGCTTAGCTTCCGAGATCGGACGAGATCAGGCGTACTCAGGCCGGTGTGGCCGTAAGCGAAAGGCAATCTCAAAAAGTGGATGAAATTGCATATACTGTAGCCATAATTTGTAGCACAGATTGTTGGATGAAATACAAACTAACCTTGCTTACTTATTTCAAAGCGAGGGCACATATTTCAGCCTTGTGGGAAAAAACGGACAAAGAGTTGAAATTCCACAAGGCAGTGACAAAAAGCTTACAGCACCTGGTATTCCCAGGCGGTCTCCCATCCAAGTACTAACCAGGCCCGACCCTGCTTAGCTTCCGAGATCGGACGAGATCAGGCGTACTCAGGCCGGTGTGGCCGTAAGCGAAAGGCAATCTCAAAAAGTGGATGAAATTGCATATACTGTAGCCATAATTTGTAGCACAGATTGTTGGATGAAATACAAACTAACCTTGCTTACTTATTTCAAAGCGAGGGCACATATTTCAGCCTTGTGGGAAAAAACGGACAAAGAGTTGAAATTCCACAAGGCAGTGACAAAAAGCTTACAGCACCTGGTATTCCCAGGCGGTCTCCCATCCAAGTACTAACCAGGCCCGACCCTGCTTAGCTTCCGAGATCGGACGAGATCAGGCGTACTCAGGCCGGTGTGGCCGTAAGCGAAAGGCAATCTCAAAAAGTGGATGAAATTGCATATACTGTAGCCATAATTTGTAGCACAGATTGTTGGATGAAATACAAACTAACCTTGCTTACTTATTTCAAAGCGAGGGCACATATTTCAGCCTTGTGGGAAAAAACGGACAAAGAGTTGAAATTCCACAAGGCAGTGACAAAAAGCTTACAGCACCTGGTATTCCCAGGCGGTCTCCCATCCAAGTACTAACCAGGCCCGACCCTGCTTAGCTTCCGAGATCGGACGAGATCAGGCGTACTCAGGCCGGTGTGGCCGTAAGCGAAAGGCAATCTCAAAAAGTGGATGAAATTGCATATACTGTAGCCATAATTTGTAGCACAGATTGTTGGATGAAATACAAACTAACCTTGCTTACTTATTTCAAAGCGAGGGCACATATTTCAGCCTTGTGGGAAAAAACGGACAAAGAGTTGAAATTCCACAAGGCAGTGACAAAAAGCTTACAGCACCTGGTATTCCCAGGCGGTCTCCCATCCAAGTACTAACCAGGCCCGACCCTGCTTAGCTTCCGAGATCGGACGAGATCAGGCGTACTCAGGCCGGTGTGGCCGTAAGCGAAAGGCAATCTCAAAAAGTGGATGAAATTGCATATACTGTAGCCATAATTTGTAGCACAGATTGTTGGATGAAATACAAACTAACCTTGCTTACTTATTTCAAAGCGAGGGCACATATTTCAGCCTTGTGGGAAAAAACGGACAAAGAGTTGAAATTCCACAAGGCAGTGACAAAAAGCTTACAGCACCTGGTATTCCCAGGCGGTCTCCCATCCAAGTACTAACCAGGCCCGACCCTGCTTAGCTTCCGAGATCGGACGAGATCAGGCGTACTCAGGCCGGTGTCGTAAGCGAAACTATCTCTTGGTGCTATGTAAAGTCAAAGTGAGCCTGATTAACAGCTGTTGCATTCCACCATTTAGATAAATCTTTGTGTCACTCAAAAAGTGGAAGAAATTGCATATACTGTAGCCATAATTTGTAGCACAGATTGTTGGATGAAATACAAACTAACCTTGCTTACTTATTTCAAAGCGAGGGCACATATTTCAGCCTTGTGGGAAAAAACGGACAAAGAGTTGAAATTCCACAAGGCAGTGACAAAAAGCTTACAGCACCTGGTATTCCCAGGCGGTCTCCCATCCAAGTACTAACCAGGCCCGACCCTGCTTAGCTTCCGAGATCGGACGAGATCAGGCGTACTCAGGCCGGTGTGGCCGTAAGCGAAAGGCAATCTCAAAAAGTGGATGAAATTGCATATACTGTAGCCATAATTTGTAGCACAGATTGTTGGATGAAATACAAACTAACCTTGCTTACTTATTTCAAAGCGAGGGCACATATTTCAGCCTTGTGGGAAAAAACGGACAAAGAGTTGAAATTCCACAAGGCAGTGACAAAAAGCTTACAGCACCTGGTATTCCCAGGCGGTCTCCCATCCAAGTACTAACCAGGCCCGACCCTGCTTAGCTTCCGAGATCGGACGAGATCAGGCGTACTCAGGCCGGTGTGGCCGTAAGCGAAAGGCAATCTCAAAAAGTGGATGAAATTGCATATACTGTAGCCATAATTTGTAGCACAGATTGTTGGATGAAATACAAACTAACCTTGCTTACTTATTTCAAAGCGAGGGCACATATTTCAGCCTTGTGGGAAAAACGGACAAAGAGTTGAAATTCCACAAGGCAGTGACAAAAAGCTTACAGCACCTGGTATTCCCAGGCGGTCTCCCATCCAAGTACTAACCAGGCCCGACCCTGCTTAGCTTCCGAGATCGGACGAGATCAGGCGTACTCAGGCCGGTGTGGCCGTAAGCGAAAGGCAATCTCAAAAAGTGGATGAAATTGCATATACTGTAGCCATAATTTGTAGCACAGATTGTTGGATGAAATACAAACTAACCTTGCTTACTTATTTCAAAGCGAGGGCACATATTTCAGCCTTGTGGGAAAAAACGGACAAAGAGTTGAAATTCCACAAGGCAGTGACAAAAAGCTTACAGCACCTGGTATTCCCAGGCGGTCTCCCATCCAAGTACTAACCAGGCCCGACCCTGCTTAGCTTCCGAGATCGGACGAGATCAGGCGTACTCAGGCCGGTGTGGCCGTAAGCGAAAGGCAATCTCAAAAAGTGGATGAAATTGCATATACTGTAGCCATAATTTGTAGCACAGATTGTTGGATGAAATACAAACTAACCTTGCTTACTTATTTCAAAGCGAGGGCACATATTTCAGCCTTGTGGGAAAAAACGGACAAAGAGTTGAAATTCCACAAGGCAGTGACAAAAAGCTTACAGCACCTGGTATTCCCAGGCGGTCTCCCATCCAAGTACTAACCAGGCCCGACCCTGCTTAGCTTCCGAGATCGGACGAGATCAGGCGTACTCAGGCCGGTGTGGCCGTAAGCGAAAGGCAATCTCAAAAAGTGGATGAAATTGCATATACTGTAGCCATAATTTGTAGCACAGATTGTTGGATGAAATACAAACTAACCTTGCTTACTTATTTCAAAGCGAGGGCACATATTTCAGCCTTGTGGGAAAAAACGGACAAAGAGTTGAAATTCCACAAGGCAGTGACAAAAAGCTTACAGCACCTGGTATTCCCAGGCGGTCTCCCATCCAAGTACTAACCAGGCCCGACCCTGCTTAGCTTCCGAGATCGGACGAGATCAGGCGTACTCAGGCGGTGTCGTAAGCGTATCTCTTGGTGCACGTAAGTCAAAGTGAGCCTGATTAACAGCTGTTGCATTTCACCAAGATAAGCATCTTTGTGTCACTCAAAAGTGGAAGAAATTGCATATACTGTAGCCATAATTTGTAGCACAGATTGTTGGATGAAATACAAACTAACCTTGCTTACTTATTTCAAAGCGAGGGCACATATTTCAGCCTTGTGGGAAAAAACGGACAAAGAGTTGAAATTCCACAAGGCAGTGACAAAAAGCTTACAGCACCTGGTATTCCCAGGCGGTCTCCCATCCAAGTACTAACCAGGCCCGACCCTGCTTAGCTTCCGAGATCGGACGAGATCAGGCGTACTCAGGCCGGTGTGGCCGTAAGCGAAAGGCAATCTCAAAAAGTGGATGAAATTGCATATACTGTAGCCATAATTTGTAGCACAGATTGTTGGATGAAATACAAACTAACCTTGCTTACTTATTTCAAAGCGAGGGCACATATTTCAGCCTTGTGGGAAAAAACGGACAAAGAGTTGAAATTCCACAAGGCAGTGACAAAAAGCTTACAGCACCTGGTATTCCCAGGCGGTCTCCCATCCAAGTACTAACCAGGCCCGACCCTGCTTAGCTTCCGAGATCGGACGAGATCAGGCGTACTCAGGCCGGTGTGGCCGTAAGCGAGAAACTATCTCTTGGGCTATGTAAAGTCAAAGTGAGCCTGAAAAAGATAAGCATCTTTGTGTCAAAAAGTGGAAGAAATTGCATATACTGTAGCCATAATTTGTAGCACAGATTGTTGGATGAAATACAAACTAACCTTGCTTACTTATTTCAAAGCGAGGGCACATATTTCAGCCTTGTGGGAAAAAACGGACAAAGAGTTGAAATTCCACAAGGCAGTGACAAAAAGCTTACAGCACCTGGTATTCCCAGGCGGTCTCCCATCCAAGTACTAACCAGGCCCGACCCTGCTTAGCTTCCGAGATCGGACGAGATCAGGCGTACTCAGGCCGGTGTGGCCGTAAGCGAAAGGCAATCTCAAAAAGTGGATGAAATTGCATATACTGTAGCCATAATTTGTAGCACAGATTGTTGGATGAAATACAAACTAACCTTGCTTACTTATTTCAAAGCGAGGGCACATATTTCAGCCTTGTGGGAAAAAACGGACAAAGAGTTGAAATTCCACAAGGCAGTGACAAAAAGCTTACAGCACCTGGTATTCCCAGGCGGTCTCCCATCCAAGTACTAACCAGGCCCGACCCTGCTTAGCTTCCGAGATCGGACGAGATCAGGCGTACTCAGGCCGGTGTGGCCGTAAGCAAAAGGCAATCTCAAAAAGTGGATGAAATTGCATATACTGTAGCCATAATTTGTAGCACAGATTGTTGGATGAAATACAAACTAACCTTGCTTACTTATTTCAAAGCGAGGGCACATATTTCAGCCTTGTGGGAAAAAACGGACAAAGAGTTGAAATTCCACAAGGCAGTGACAAAAAGCTTACAGCACCTGGTATTCCCAGGCGGTCTCCCATCCAAGTACTAACCAGGCCCGACCCTGCTTAGCTTCCGAGATCGGACGAGATCAGGCGTACTCAGGCCGGTGTGGCCGTAAGCGAAAGGCAATCTCAAAAAGTGGATGAAATTGCATATACTGTAGCCATAATTTGTAGCACAGATTGTTGGATGAAATACAAACTAACCTTGCTTACTTATTTCAAAGCGAGGGCACATATTTCAGCCTTGTGGGAAAAAACGGACAAAGAGTTGAAATTCCACAAGGCAGTGACAAAAAGCTTACAGCACCTGGTATTCCCAGGCGGTCTCCCATCCAAGTACTAACCAGGCCCGACCCTGCTTAGCTTCCGAGATCGGACGAGATCAGGCGTACTCAGGCCGGTGTGGCCGTAAGCGAAAGGCAATCTCAAAAAGTGGATGAAATTGCATATACTGTAGCCATAATTTGTAGCACAGATTGTTGGATGAAATACAAACTAACCTTGCTTACTTATTTCAAAGCGAGGGCACATATTTCAGCCTTGTGGGAAAAAACGGACAAAGAGTTGAAATTCCACAAGGCAGTGACAAAAAGCTTACAGCACCTGGTATTCCCAGGCGGTCTCCCATCCAAGTACTAACCAGGCCCGACCCTGCTTAGCTTCCGAGATCGGACGAGATCAGGCGTACTCAGGCCGGTGTGGCCGTAAGCGAAAGGCAATCTCAAAAAGTGGATGAAATTGCATATACTGTAGCCATAATTTGTAGCACAGATTGTTGGATGAAATACAAACTAACCTTGCTTACTTATTTCAAAGCGAGGGCACATATTTCAGCCTTGTGGGAAAAAACGGACAAAGAGTTGAAATTCCACAAGGCAGTGACAAAAAGCTTACAGCACCTGGTATTCCCAGGCGGTCTCCCATCCAAGTACTAACCAGGCCCGACCCTGCTTAGCTTCCGAGATCGGACGAGATCAGGCGTACTCAGGCCGGTGTCGTAAGCAGAAACTATCTTGGTGCACTATGTAAAGTCAAAGTGAGCCTGATTAACAGCTGTTGCATTTCCATTTAGATAAGCATCTTTGTGTCACTCAAAAAGTGGAAGAAATTGCATATACTGTAGCCATAATTTGTAGCACAGATTGTTGGATGAAATACAAACTAACCTTGCTTACTTATTTCAAAGCGAGGGCACATATTTCAGCCTTGTGGGAAAAAACGGACAAAGAGTTGAAATTCCACAAGGCAGTGACAAAAAGCTTACAGCACCTGGTATTCCCAGGCGGTCTCCCATCCAAGTACTAACCAGGCCCGACCCTGCTTAGCTTCCGAGATCGGACGAGATCAGGCGTACTCAGGCCGGTGTGGCCGTAAGCGAAAGGCAATCTCAAAAAGTGGATGAAATTGCATATACTGTAGCCATAATTTGTAGCACAGATTGTTGGATGAAATACAAACTAACCTTGCTTACTTATTTCAAAGCGAGGGCACATATTTCAGCCTTGTGGGAAAAAACGGACAAAGAGTTGAAATTCCACAAGGCAGTGACAAAAAGCTTACAGCACCTGGTATTCCCAGGCGGTCTCCCATCCAAGTACTAACCAGGCCCGACCCTGCTTAGCTTCCGAGATCGGACGAGATCAGGCGTACTCAGGCCGGTGTGGCCGTAAGCAAAAGGCAATCTCAAAAAGTGGATGAAATTGCATATACTGTAGCCATAATTTGTAGCACAGATTGTTGGATGAAATACAAACTAACCTTGCTTACTTATTTCAAAGCGAGGGCACATATTTCAGCCTTGTGGGAAAAAACGGACAAAGAGTTGAAATTCCACAAGGCAGTGACAAAAAGCTTACAGCACCTGGTATTCCCAGGCGGTCTCCCATCCAAGTACTAACCAGGCCCGACCCTGCTTAGCTTCCGAGATCGGACGAGATCAGGCGTACTCAGGCCGGTGTGGCCGTAAGCAAAAGGCAATCTCAAAAAGTGGATGAAATTGCATATACTGTAGCCATAATTTGTAGCACAGATTGTTGGATGAAATACAAACTAACCTTGCTTACTTATTTCAAAGCGAGGGCACATATTTCAGCCTTGTGGGAAAAAACGGACAAAGAGTTGAAATTCCACAAGGCAGTGACAAAAAGCTTACAGCACCTGGTATTCCCAGGCGGTCTCCCATCCAAGTACTAACCAGGCCCGACCCTGCTTAGCTTCCGAGATCGGACGAGATCAGGCGTACTCAGGCCGGTGTGGCCGTAAGCGAAAGGCAATCTCAAAAAGTGGATGAAATTGCATATACTGTAGCCATAATTTGTAGCACAGATTGTTGGATGAAATACAAACTAACCTTGCTTACTTATTTCAAAGCGAGGGCACATATTTCAGCCTTGTGGGAAAAAACGGACAAAGAGTTGAAATTCCACAAGGCAGTGACAAAAAGCTTACAGCACCTGGTATTCCCAGGCGGTCTCCCATCCAAGTACTAACCAGGCCCGACCCTGCTTAGCTTCCGAGATCGGACGAGATCAGGCGTACTCAGGCCGGTGTGGCCGTAAGCGAAAGGCAATCTCAAAAAGTGGATGAAATTGCATATACTGTAGCCATAATTTGTAGCACAGATTGTTGGATGAAATACAAACTAACCTTGCTTACTTATTTCAAAGCGAGGGCACATATTTCAGCCTTGTGGGAAAAAACGGACAAAGAGTTGAAATTCCACAAGGCAGTGACAAAAAGCTTACAGCACCTGGTATTCCCAGGCGGTCTCCCATCCAAGTACTAACCAGGCCCGACCCTGCTTAGCTTCCGAGATCGGACGAGATCAGGCGTACTCAGGCCGGTGTCGTAAGCAAGCTATCTCTTGGTGCACTATGTAAAGTCAAAGTGAGCCTGATTAACAGCTGTTGCATTCCACATTTAGATAAGCATCTTTGTGTCACTCAAAAAGTGGAAGAAATTGCATATACTGTAGCCATAATTTGTAGCACAGATTGTTGGATGAAATACAAACTAACCTTGCTTACTTATTTCAAAGCGAGGGCACATATTTCAGCCTTGTGGGAAAAAACGGACAAAGAGTTGAAATTCCACAAGGCAGTGACAAAAAGCTTACAGCACCTGGTATTCCCAGGCGGTCTCCCATCCAAGTACTAACCAGGCCCGACCCTGCTTAGCTTCCGAGATCGGACGAGATCAGGCGTACTCAGGCCGGTGTGGCCGTAAGCGAAAGGCAATCTCAAAAAGTGGATGAAATTGCATATACTGTAGCCATAATTTGTAGCACAGATTGTTGGATGAAATACAAACTAACCTTGCTTACTTATTTCAAAGCGAGGGCACATATTTCAGCCTTGTGGGAAAAAACGGACAAAGAGTTGAAATTCCACAAGGCAGTGACAAAAAGCTTACAGCACCTGGTATTCCCAGGCGGTCTCCCATCCAAGTACTAACCAGGCCCGACCCTGCTTAGCTTCCGAGATCGGACGAGATCAGGCGTACTCAGGCCGGTGTGGCCGTAAGCGAAAGGCAATCTCAAAAAGTGGATGAAATTGCATATACTGTAGCCATAATTTGTAGCACAGATTGTTGGATGAAATACAAACTAACCTTGCTTACTTATTTCAAAGCGAGGGCACATATTTCAGCCTTGTGGGAAAAAACGGACAAAGAGTTGAAATTCCACAAGGCAGTGACAAAAAGCTTACAGCACCTGGTATTCCCAGGCGGTCTCCCATCCAAGTACTAACCAGGCCCGACCCTGCTTAGCTTCCGAGATCGGACGAGATCAGGCGTACTCAGGCCGGTGTGGCCGTAAGCGAAAGGCAATCTCAAAAAGTGGATGAAATTGCATATACTGTAGCCATAATTTGTAGCACAGATTGTTGGATGAAATACAAACTAACCTTGCTTACTTATTTCAAAGCGAGGGCACATATTTCAGCCTTGTGGGAAAAAACGGACAAAGAGTTGAAATTCCACAAGGCAGTGACAAAAAGCTTACAGCACCTGGTATTCCCAGGCGGTCTCCCATCCAAGTACTAACCAGGCCCGACCCTGCTTAGCTTCCGAGATCGGACGAGATCAGGCGTACTCAGGCCGGTGTGGCCGTAAGCGAAAGGCAATCTCAAAAAGTGGATGAAATTGCATATACTGTAGCCATAATTTGTAGCACAGATTGTTGGATGAAATACAAACTAACCTTGCTTACTTATTTCAAAGCGAGGGCACATATTTCAGCCTTGTGGGAAAAAACGGACAAAGAGTTGAAATTCCACAAGGCAGTGACAAAAAGCTTACAGCACCTGGTATTCCCAGGCGGTCTCCCATCCAAGTACTAACCAGGCCCGACCCTGCTTAGCTTCCGAGATCGGACGAGATCAGGCGTACTCAGGCCGGTGTGGCCGTAAGCGAAAGGCAATCTCAAAAAGTGGATGAAATTGCATATACTGTAGCCATAATTTGTAGCACAGATTGTTGGATGAAATACAAACTAACCTTGCTTACTTATTTCAAAGCGAGGGCACATATTTCAGCCTTGTGGGAAAAAACGGACAAAGAGTTGAAATTCCACAAGGCAGTGACAAAAAGCTTACAGCACCTGGTATTCCCAGGCGGTCTCCCATCCAAGTACTAACCAGGCCCGACCCTGCTTAGCTTCCGAGATCGGACGAGATCAGGCGTACTCAGGCCGGTGTGGCCGTAAGCGAAAGGCAATCTCAAAAAGTGGATGAAATTGCATATACTGTAGCCATAATTTGTAGCACAGATTGTTGGATGAAATACAAACTAACCTTGCTTACTTATTTCAAAGCGAGGGCACATATTTCAGCCTTGTGGGAAAAAACGGACAAAGAGTTGAAATTCCACAAGGCAGTGACAAAAAGCTTACAGCACCTGGTATTCCCAGGCGGTCTCCCATCCAAGTACTAACCAGGCCCGACCCTGCTTAGCTTCCGAGATCGGACGAGATCAGGCGTACTCAGGCCGGTGTGGCCGTAAGCGAAAGGCAATCTCAAAAAGTGGATGAAATTGCATATACTGTAGCCATAATTTGTAGCACAGATTGTTGGATGAAATACAAACTAACCTTGCTTACTTATTTCAAAGCGAGGGCACATATTTCAGCCTTGTGGGAAAAAACGGACAAAGAGTTGAAATTCCACAAGGCAGTGACAAAAAGCTTACAGCACCTGGTATTCCCAGGCGGTCTCCCATCCAAGTACTAACCAGGCCCGACCCTGCTTAGCTTCCGAGATCGGACGAGATCAGGCGTACTCAGGCCGGTGTGGCCGTAAGCGAAAGGCAATCTCAAAAAGTGGATGAAATTGCATATACTGTAGCCATAATTTGTAGCACAGATTGTTGGATGAAATACAAACTAACCTTGCTTACTTATTTCAAAGCGAGGGCACATATTTCAGCCTTGTGGGAAAAAACGGACAAAGAGTTGAAATTCCACAAGGCAGTGACAAAAAGCTTACAGCACCTGGTATTCCCAGGCGGTCTCCCATCCAAGTACTAACCAGGCCCGACCCTGCTTAGCTTCCGAGATCGGACGAGATCAGGCGTACTCAGGCCGGTGTGGCCGTAAGCGAAAGGCAATCTCAAAAAGTGGATGAAATTGCATATACTGTAGCCATAATTTGTAGCACAGATTGTTGGATGAAATACAAACTAACCTTGCTTACTTATTTCAAAGCGAGGGCACATATTTCAGCCTTGTGGGAAAAAACGGACAAAGAGTTGAAATTCCACAAGGCAGTGACAAAAAGCTTACAGCACCTGGTATTCCCAGGCGGTCTCCCATCCAAGTACTAACCAGGCCCGACCCTGCTTAGCTTCCGAGATCGGACGAGATCAGGCGTACTCAGGCCGGTGTGGCCGTAAGCGAAAGGCAATCTCAAAAGTGGATGAAATTGCATATACTGTAGCCATAATTTGTAGCACAGATTGTTGGATGAAATACAAACTAACCTTGCTTACTTATTTCAAAGCGAGGGCACATATTTCAGCCTTGTGGGAAAAAACGGACAAAGAGTTGAAATTCCACAAGGCAGTGACAAAAAGCTTACAGCACCTGGTATTCCCAGGCGGTCTCCCATCCAAGTACTAACCAGGCCCGACCCTGCTTAGCTTCCGAGATCGGACGAGATCAGGCGTACTCAGGCCGGTGTGGCCGTAAGCGAAAGGCAATCTCAAAAAGTGGATGAAATTGCATATACTGTAGCCATAATTTGTAGCACAGATTGTTGGATGAAATACAAACTAACCTTGCTTACTTATTTCAAAGCGAGGGCACATATTTCAGCCTTGTGGGAAAAAACGGACAAAGAGTTGAAATTCCACAAGGCAGTGACAAAAAGCTTACAGCACCTGGTATTCCCAGGCGGTCTCCCATCCAAGTACTAACCAGGCCCGACCCTGCTTAGCTTCCGAGATCGGACGAGATCAGGCGTACTCAGGCCGGTGTGGCCGTAAGCGAAAGGCAATCTCAAAAAGTGGATGAAATTGCATATACTGTAGCCATAATTTGTAGCACAGATTGTTGGATGAAATACAAACTAACCTTGCTTACTTATTTCAAAGCGAGGGCACATATTTCAGCCTTGTGGGAAAAAACGGACAAAGAGTTGAAATTCCACAAGGCAGTGACAAAAAGCTTACAGCACCTGGTATTCCCAGGCGGTCTCCCATCCAAGTACTAACCAGGCCCGACCCTGCTTAGCTTCCGAGATCGGACGAGATCAGGCGTACTCAGGCCGGTGTGGCCGTAAGCGAAAGGCAATCTCAAAAAGTGGATGAAATTGCATATACTGTAGCCATAATTTGTAGCACAGATTGTTGGATGAAATACAAACTAACCTTGCTTACTTATTTCAAAGCGAGGGCACATATTTCAGCCTTGTGGGAAAAACGGACAAAGAGTTGAAATTCCACAAGGCAGTGACAAAAAGCTTACAGCACCTGGTATTCCCAGGCGGTCTCCCATCCAAGTACTAACCAGGCCCGACCCTGCTTAGCTTCCGAGATCGGACGAGATCAGGCGTACTCAGGCCGGTGTGGCCGTAAGCGAAAGGCAATCTCAAAAAGTGGATGAAATTGCATATACTGTAGCCATAATTTGTAGCACAGATTGTTGGATGAAATACAAACTAACCTTGCTTACTTATTTCAAAGCGAGGGCACATATTTCAGCCTTGTGGGAAAAAACGGACAAAGAGTTGAAATTCCACAAGGCAGTGACAAAAAGCTTACAGCACCTGGTATTCCCAGGCGGTCTCCCATCCAAGTACTAACCAGGCCCGACCCTGCTTAGCTTCCGAGATCGGACGAGATCAGGCGTACTCAGGCCGGTGTGGCCGTAAGCGAAAGGCAATCTCAAAAAGTGGATGAAATTGCATATACTGTAGCCATAATTTGTAGCACAGATTGTTGGATGAAATACAAACTAACCTTGCTTACTTATTTCAAAGCGAGGGCACATATTTCAGCCTTGTGGGAAAAAACGGACAAAGAGTTGAAATTCCACAAGGCAGTGACAAAAAGCTTACAGCACCTGGTATTCCCAGGCGGTCTCCCATCCAAGTACTAACCAGGCCCGACCCTGCTTAGCTTCCGAGATCGGACGAGATCAGGCGTACTCAGGCCGGTGTGGCCGTAAGCGAAAGGCAATCTCAAAAAGTGGATGAAATTGCATATACTGTAGCCATAATTTGTAGCACAGATTGTTGGATGAAATACAAACTAACCTTGCTTACTTATTTCAAAGCGAGGGCACATATTTCAGCCTTGTGGGAAAAAACGGACAAAGAGTTGAAATTCCACAAGGCAGTGACAAAAAGCTTACAGCACCTGGTATTCCCAGGCGGTCTCCCATCCAAGTACTAACCAGGCCCGACCCTGCTTAGCTTCCGAGATCGGACGAGATCAGGCGTACTCAGGCCGGTGTGGCCGTAAGCAAAAGGCAATCTCAAAAAGTGGATGAAATTGCATATACTGTAGCCATAATTTGTAGCACAGATTGTTGGATGAAATACAAACTAACCTTGCTTACTTATTTCAAAGCGAGGGCACATATTTCAGCCTTGTGGGAAAAAACGGACAAAGAGTTGAAATTCCACAAGGCAGTGACAAAAAGCTTACAGCACCTGGTATTCCCAGGCGGTCTCCCATCCAAGTACTAACCAGGCCCGACCCTGCTTAGCTTCCGAGATCGGACGAGATCAGGCGTACTCAGGCCGGTGTGGCCGTAAGCGAAAGGCAATCTCAAAAAGTGGATGAAATTGCATATACTGTAGCCATAATTTGTAGCACAGATTGTTGGATGAAATACAAACTAACCTTGCTTACTTATTTCAAAGCGAGGGCACATATTTCAGCCTTGTGGGAAAAAACGGACAAAGAGTTGAAATTCCACAAGGCAGTGACAAAAAGCTTACAGCACCTGGTATTCCCAGGCGGTCTCCCATCCAAGTACTAACCAGGCCCGACCCTGCTTAGCTTCCGAGATCGGACGAGATCAGGCGTACTCAGGCCGGTGTGGCCGTAAGCGAAAGGCAATCTCAAAAAGTGGATGAAATTGCATATACTGTAGCCATAATTTGTAGCACAGATTGTTGGATGAAATACAAACTAACCTTGCTTACTTATTTCAAAGCGAGGGCACATATTTCAGCCTTGTGGGAAAAAACGGACAAAGAGTTGAAATTCCACAAGGCAGTGACAAAAAGCTTACAGCACCTGGTATTCCCAGGCGGTCTCCCATCCAAGTACTAACCAGGCCCGACCCTGCTTAGCTTCCGAGATCGGACGAGATCAGGCGTACTCAGGCCGGTGTGGCCGTAAGCGAAAGGCAATCTCAAAAGTGGATGAAATTGCATATACTGTAGCCATAATTTGTAGCACAGATTGTTGGATGAAATACAAACTAACCTTGCTTACTTATTTCAAAGCGAGGGCACATATTTCAGCCTTGTGGGAAAAAACGGACAAAGAGTTGAAATTCCACAAGGCAGTGACAAAAAGCTTACAGCACCTGGTATTCCCAGGCGGTCTCCCATCCAAGTACTAACCAGGCCCGACCCTGCTTAGCTTCCGAGATCGGACGAGATCAGGCGTACTCAGGCCGGTGTGGCCGTAAGCGAAAGGCAATCTCAAAAAGTGGATGAAATTGCATATACTGTAGCCATAATTTGTAGCACAGATTGTTGGATGAAATACAAACTAACCTTGCTTACTTATTTCAAAGCGAGGGCACATATTTCAGCCTTGTGGGAAAAAACGGACAAAGAGTTGAAATTCCACAAGGCAGTGACAAAAAGCTTACAGCACCTGGTATTCCCAGGCGGTCTCCCATCCAAGTACTAACCAGGCCCGACCCTGCTTAGCTTCCGAGATCGGACGAGATCAGGCGTACTCAGGCCGGTGTGGCCGTAAGCGAAAGGCAATCTCAAAAAGTGGATGAAATTGCATATACTGTAGCCATAATTTGTAGCACAGATTGTTGGATGAAATACAAACTAACCTTGCTTACTTATTTCAAAGCGAGGGCACATATTTCAGCCTTGTGGGAAAAAACGGACAAAGAGTTGAAATTCCACAAGGCAGTGACAAAAAGCTTACAGCACCTGGTATTCCCAGGCGGTCTCCCATCCAAGTACTAACCAGGCCCGACCCTGCTTAGCTTCCGAGATCGGACGAGATCAGGCGTACTCAGGCCGGTGTGGCCGTAAGCGAAAGGCAATCTCAAAAAGTGGATGAAATTGCATATACTGTAGCCATAATTTGTAGCACAGATTGTTGGATGAAATACAAACTAACCTTGCTTACTTATTTCAAAGCGAGGGCACATATTTCAGCCTTGTGGGAAAAAACGGACAAAGAGTTGAAATTCCACAAGGCAGTGACAAAAAGCTTACAGCACCTGGTATTCCCAGGCGGTCTCCCATCCAAGTACTAACCAGGCCCGACCCTGCTTAGCTTCCGAGATCGGACGAGATCAGGCGTACTCAGGCCGGTGTGGCCGTAAGCGAAAGGCAATCTCAAAAAGTGGATGAAATTGCATATACTGTAGCCATAATTTGTAGCACAGATTGTTGGATGAAATACAAACTAACCTTGCTTACTTATTTCAAAGCGAGGGCACATATTTCAGCCTTGTGGGAAAAAACGGACAAAGAGTTGAAATTCCACAAGGCAGTGACAAAAAGCTTACAGCACCTGGTATTCCCAGGCGGTCTCCCATCCAAGTACTAACCAGGCCCGACCCTGCTTAGCTTCCGAGATCGGACGAGATCAGGCGTACTCAGGCCGGTGTGGCCGTAAGCGAAAGGCAATCTCAAAAAGTGGATGAAATTGCATATACTGTAGCCATAATTTGTAGCACAGATTGTTGGATGAAATACAAACTAACCTTGCTTACTTATTTCAAAGCGAGGGCACATATTTCAGCCTTGTGGGAAAAAACGGACAAAGAGTTGAAATTCCACAAGGCAGTGACAAAAAGCTTACAGCACCTGGTATTCCCAGGCGGTCTCCCATCCAAGTACTAACCAGGCCCGACCCTGCTTAGCTTCCGAGATCGGACGAGATCAGGCGTACTCAGGCCGGTGTGGCCGTAAGCGAAAGGCAATCTCAAAAAGTGGATGAAATTGCATATACTGTAGCCATAATTTGTAGCACAGATTGTTGGATGAAATACAAACTAACCTTGCTTACTTATTTCAAAGCGAGGGCACATATTTCAGCCTTGTGGGAAAAAACGGACAAAGAGTTGAAATTCCACAAGGCAGTGACAAAAAGCTTACAGCACCTGGTATTCCCAGGCGGTCTCCCATCCAAGTACTAACCAGGCCCGACCCTGCTTAGCTTCCGAGATCGGACGAGATCAGGCGTACTCAGGCCGGTGTGGCCGTAAGCGAAAGGCAATCTCAAAAAGTGGATGAAATTGCATATACTGTAGCCATAATTTGTAGCACAGATTGTTGGATGAAATACAAACTAACCTTGCTTACTTATTTCAAAGCGAGGGCACATATTTCAGCCTTGTGGGAAAAAACGGACAAAGAGTTGAAATTCCACAAGGCAGTGACAAAAAGCTTACAGCACCTGGTATTCCCAGGCGGTCTCCCATCCAAGTACTAACCAGGCCCGACCCTGCTTAGCTTCCGAGATCGGACGAGATCAGGCGTACTCAGGCCGGTGTGGCCGTAAGCGAAAGGCAATCTCAAAAAGTGGATGAAATTGCATATACTGTAGCCATAATTTGTAGCACAGATTGTTGGATGAAATACAAACTAACCTTGCTTACTTATTTCAAAGCGAGGGCACATATTTCAGCCTTGTGGGAAAAAACGGACAAAGAGTTGAAATTCCACAAGGCAGTGACAAAAAGCTTACAGCACCTGGTATTCCCAGGCGGTCTCCCATCCAAGTACTAACCAGGCCCGACCCTGCTTAGCTTCCGAGATCGGACGAGATCAGGCGTACTCAGGCCGGTGTGGCCGTAAGCGAAAGGCAATCTCAAAAAGTGGATGAAATTGCATATACTGTAGCCATAATTTGTAGCACAGATTGTTGGATGAAATACAAACTAACCTTGCTTACTTATTTCAAAGCGAGGGCACATATTTCAGCCTTGTGGGAAAAAACGGACAAAGAGTTGAAATTCCACAAGGCAGTGACAAAAAGCTTACAGCACCTGGTATTCCCAGGCGGTCTCCCATCCAAGTACTAACCAGGCCCGACCCTGCTTAGCTTCCGAGATCGGACGAGATCAGGCGTACTCAGGCCGGTGTGGCCGTAAGCGAAAGGCAATCTCAAAAAGTGGATGAAATTGCATATACTGTAGCCATAATTTGTAGCACAGATTGTTGGATGAAATACAAACTAACCTTGCTTACTTATTTCAAAGCGAGGGCACATATTTCAGCCTTGTGGGAAAAAACGGACAAAGAGTTGAAATTCCACAAGGCAGTGACAAAAAGCTTACAGCACCTGGTATTCCCAGGCGGTCTCCCATCCAAGTACTAACCAGGCCCGACCCTGCTTAGCTTCCGAGATCGGACGAGATCAGGCGTACTCAGGCCGGTGTGGCCGTAAGCGAAAGGCAATCTCAAAAAGTGGATGAAATTGCATATACTGTAGCCATAATTTGTAGCACAGATTGTTGGATGAAATACAAACTAACCTTGCTTACTTATTTCAAAGCGAGGGCACATATTTCAGCCTTGTGGGAAAAAACGGACAAAGAGTTGAAATTCCACAAGGCAGTGACAAAAAGCTTACAGCACCTGGTATTCCCAGGCGGTCTCCCATCCAAGTACTAACCAGGCCCGACCCTGCTTAGCTTCCGAGATCGGACGAGATCAGGCGTACTCAGGCCGGTGTGGCCGTAAGCGAAAGGCAATCTCAAAAAGTGGATGAAATTGCATATACTGTAGCCATAATTTGTAGCACAGATTGTTGGATGAAATACAAACTAACCTTGCTTACTTATTTCAAAGCGAGGGCACATATTTCAGCCTTGTGGGAAAAAACGGACAAAGAGTTGAAATTCCACAAGGCAGTGACAAAAAGCTTACAGCACCTGGTATTCCCAGGCGGTCTCCCATCCAAGTACTAACCAGGCCCGACCCTGCTTAGCTTCCGAGATCGGACGAGATCAGGCGTACTCAGGCCGGTGTGGCCGTAAGCGAAAGGCAATCTCAAAAAGTGGATGAAATTGCATATACTGTAGCCATAATTTGTAGCACAGATTGTTGGATGAAATACAAACTAACCTTGCTTACTTATTTCAAAGCGAGGGCACATATTTCAGCCTTGTGGGAAAAAACGGACAAAGAGTTGAAATTCCACAAGGCAGTGACAAAAAGCTTACAGCACCTGGTATTCCCAGGCGGTCTCCCATCCAAGTACTAACCAGGCCCGACCCTGCTTAGCTTCCGAGATCGGACGAGATCAGGCGTACTCAGGCCGGTGTGGCCGTAAGCGAAAGGCAATCTCAAAAAGTGGATGAAATTGCATATACTGTAGCCATAATTTGTAGCACAGATTGTTGGATGAAATACAAACTAACCTTGCTTACTTATTTCAAAGCGAGGGCACATATTTCAGCCTTGTGGGAAAAAACGGACAAAGAGTTGAAATTCCACAAGGCAGTGACAAAAAGCTTACAGCACCTGGTATTCCCAGGCGGTCTCCCATCCAAGTACTAACCAGGCCCGACCCTGCTTAGCTTCCGAGATCGGACGAGATCAGGCGTACTCAGGCCGGTGTGGCCGTAAGCGAAAGGCAATCTCAAAAAGTGGATGAAATTGCATATACTGTAGCCATAATTTGTAGCACAGATTGTTGGATGAAATACAAACTAACCTTGCTTACTTATTTCAAAGCGAGGGCACATATTTCAGCCTTGTGGGAAAAAACGGACAAAGAGTTGAAATTCCACAAGGCAGTGACAAAAAGCTTACAGCACCTGGTATTCCCAGGCGGTCTCCCATCCAAGTACTAACCAGGCCCGACCCTGCTTAGCTTCCGAGATCGGACGAGATCAGGCGTACTCAGGCCGGTGTGGCCGTAAGCGAAAGGCAATCTCAAAAAGTGGATGAAATTGCATATACTGTAGCCATAATTTGTAGCACAGATTGTTGGATGAAATACAAACTAACCTTGCTTACTTATTTCAAAGCGAGGGCACATATTTCAGCCTTGTGGGAAAAAACGGACAAAGAGTTGAAATTCCACAAGGCAGTGACAAAAAGCTTACAGCACCTGGTATTCCCAGGCGGTCTCCCATCCAAGTACTAACCAGGCCCGACCCTGCTTAGCTTCCGAGATCGGACGAGATCAGGCGTACTCAGCCGGTGTGGCCGTCTATCTCTTGGTGCCGGTGTGAGCCTGATTACAGCTGTTGAAAGGCAATCTCAAAAAGTGGAAGAAATTGCATATACTGTAGCCATAATTTGTAGCACAGATTGTTGGATGAAATACAAACTAACCTTGCTTACTTATTTCAAAGCGAGGGCACATATTTCAGCCTTGTGGGAAAAAACGGACAAAGAGTTGAAATTCCACAAGGCAGTGACAAAAAGCTTACAGCACCTGGTATTCCCAGGCGGTCTCCCATCCAAGTACTAACCAGGCCCGACCCTGCTTAGCTTCCGAGATCGGACGAGATCAGGCGTACTCAGGCCGGTGTGGCCGTAAGCGAAAGGCAATCTCAAAAAGTGGATGAAATTGCATATACTGTAGCCATAATTTGTAGCACAGATTGTTGGATGAAATACAAACTAACCTTGCTTACTTATTTCAAAGCGAGGGCACATATTTCAGCCTTGTGGGAAAAAACGGACAAAGAGTTGAAATTCCACAAGGCAGTGACAAAAAGCTTACAGCACCTGGTATTCCCAGGCGGTCTCCCATCCAAGTACTAACCAGGCCCGACCCTGCTTAGCTTCCGAGATCGGACGAGATCAGGCGTACTCAGGCCGGTGTGGCCGTAAGCGAAAGGCAATCTCAAAAAGTGGATGAAATTGCATATACTGTAGCCATAATTTGTAGCACAGATTGTTGGATGAAATACAAACTAACCTTGCTTACTTATTTCAAAGCGAGGGCACATATTTCAGCCTTGTGGGAAAAAACGGACAAAGAGTTGAAATTCCACAAGGCAGTGACAAAAAGCTTACAGCACCTGGTATTCCCAGGCGGTCTCCCATCCAAGTACTAACCAGGCCCGACCCTGCTTAGCTTCCGAGATCGGACGAGATCAGGCGTACTCAGGCCGGTGTGGCCGTAAGCGAAAGGCAATCTCAAAAAGTGGATGAAATTGCATATACTGTAGCCATAATTTGTAGCACAGATTGTTGGATGAAATACAAACTAACCTTGCTTACTTATTTCAAAGCGAGGGCACATATTTCAGCCTTGTGGGAAAAAACGGACAAAGAGTTGAAATTCCACAAGGCAGTGACAAAAAGCTTACAGCACCTGGTATTCCCAGGCGGTCTCCCATCCAAGTACTAACCAGGCCCGACCCTGCTTAGCTTCCGAGATCGGACGAGATCAGGCGTACTCAGGCCGGTGTGGCCGTAAGCGAGAAACTATCTCAGTGCACTATGGTCAAAGTGAGCCTGATTAACAGCTGTTGCATTTAGATAAGCATCTTTGTGTCACTCAAAAGTGGATGAAATTGCATATACTGTAGCCATAATTTGTAGCACAGATTGTTGGATGAAATACAAACTAACCTTGCTTACTTATTTCAAAGCGAGGGCACATATTTCAGCCTTGTGGGAAAAAACGGACAAAGAGTTGAAATTCCACAAGGCAGTGACAAAAAGCTTACAGCACCTGGTATTCCCAGGCGGTCTCCCATCCAAGTACTAACCAGGCCCGACCCTGCTTAGCTTCCGAGATCGGACGAGATCAGGCGTACTCAGGCCGGTGTGGCCGTAAGCGAAAGGCAATCTCAAAAAGTGGATGAAATTGCATATACTGTAGCCATAATTTGTAGCACAGATTGTTGGATGAAATACAAACTAACCTTGCTTACTTATTTCAAAGCGAGGGCACATATTTCAGCCTTGTGGGAAAAAACGGACAAAGAGTTGAAATTCCACAAGGCAGTGACAAAAAGCTTACAGCACCTGGTATTCCCAGGCGGTCTCCCATCCAAGTACTAACCAGGCCCGACCCTGCTTAGCTTCCGAGATCGGACGAGATCAGGCGTACTCAGGCCGGTGTGGCCGTAAGCGAAAGGCAATCTCAAAAAGTGGATGAAATTGCATATACTGTAGCCATAATTTGTAGCACAGATTGTTGGATGAAATACAAACTAACCTTGCTTACTTATTTCAAAGCGAGGGCACATATTTCAGCCTTGTGGGAAAAAACGGACAAAGAGTTGAAATTCCACAAGGCAGTGACAAAAAGCTTACAGCACCTGGTATTCCCAGGCGGTCTCCCATCCAAGTACTAACCAGGCCCGACCCTGCTTAGCTTCCGAGATCGGACGAGATCAGGCGTACTCAGGCCGGTGTGGCCGTAAGCGAAAGGCAATCTCAAAAAGTGGATGAAATTGCATATACTGTAGCCATAATTTGTAGCACAGATTGTTGGATGAAATACAAACTAACCTTGCTTACTTATTTCAAAGCGAGGGCACATATTTCAGCCTTGTGGGAAAAAACGGACAAAGAGTTGAAATTCCACAAGGCAGTGACAAAAAGCTTACAGCACCTGGTATTCCCAGGCGGTCTCCCATCCAAGTACTAACCAGGCCCGACCCTGCTTAGCTTCCGAGATCGGACGAGATCAGGCGTACTCAGGCCGGTGTGGCCGTAAGCGAAAGGCAATCTCAAAAAGTGGATGAAATTGCATATACTGTAGCCATAATTTGTAGCACAGATTGTTGGATGAAATACAAACTAACCTTGCTTACTTATTTCAAAGCGAGGGCACATATTTCAGCCTTGTGGGAAAAAACGGACAAAGAGTTGAAATTCCACAAGGCAGTGACAAAAAGCTTACAGCACCTGGTATTCCCAGGCGGTCTCCCATCCAAGTACTAACCAGGCCCGACCCTGCTTAGCTTCCGAGATCGGACGAGATCAGGCGTACTCAGGCCGGTGTGGCCGTAAGCGAAAGGCAATCTCAAAAAGTGGATGAAATTGCATATACTGTAGCCATAATTTGTAGCACAGATTGTTGGATGAAATACAAACTAACCTTGCTTACTTATTTCAAAGCGAGGGCACATATTTCAGCCTTGTGGGAAAAAACGGACAAAGAGTTGAAATTCCACAAGGCAGTGACAAAAAGCTTACAGCACCTGGTATTCCCAGGCGGTCTCCCATCCAAGTACTAACCAGGCCCGACCCTGCTTAGCTTCCGAGATCGGACGAGATCAGGCGTACTCAGGCCGGTGTGGCCGTAAGCGAAAGGCAATCTCAAAAAGTGGATGAAATTGCATATACTGTAGCCATAATTTGTAGCACAGATTGTTGGATGAAATACAAACTAACCTTGCTTACTTATTTCAAAGCGAGGGCACATATTTCAGCCTTGTGGGAAAAAACGGACAAAGAGTTGAAATTCCACAAGGCAGTGACAAAAAGCTTACAGCACCTGGTATTCCCAGGCGGTCTCCCATCCAAGTACTAACCAGGCCCGACCCTGCTTAGCTTCCGAGATCGGACGAGATCAGGCGTACTCAGGCCGGTGTGGCCGTAAGCGAAAGGCAATCTCAAAAAGTGGATGAAATTGCATATACTGTAGCCATAATTTGTAGCACAGATTGTTGGATGAAATACAAACTAACCTTGCTTACTTATTTCAAAGCGAGGGCACATATTTCAGCCTTGTGGGAAAAAACGGACAAAGAGTTGAAATTCCACAAGGCAGTGACAAAAAGCTTACAGCACCTGGTATTCCCAGGCGGTCTCCCATCCAAGTACTAACCAGGCCCGACCCTGCTTAGCTTCCGAGATCGGACGAGATCAGGCGTACTCAGGCCGGTGTGGCCGTAAGCGAAAGGCAATCTCAAAAAGTGGATGAAATTGCATATACTGTAGCCATAATTTGTAGCACAGATTGTTGGATGAAATACAAACTAACCTTGCTTACTTATTTCAAAGCGAGGGCACATATTTCAGCCTTGTGGGAAAAAACGGACAAAGAGTTGAAATTCCACAAGGCAGTGACAAAAAGCTTACAGCACCTGGTATTCCCAGGCGGTCTCCCATCCAAGTACTAACCAGGCCCGACCCTGCTTAGCTTCCGAGATCGGACGAGATCAGGCGTACTCAGGCCGGTGTGGCCGTAAGCGAAAGGCAATCTCAAAAAGTGGATGAAATTGCATATACTGTAGCCATAATTTGTAGCACAGATTGTTGGATGAAATACAAACTAACCTTGCTTACTTATTTCAAAGCGAGGGCACATATTTCAGCCTTGTGGGAAAAAACGGACAAAGAGTTGAAATTCCACAAGGCAGTGACAAAAAGCTTACAGCACCTGGTATTCCCAGGCGGTCTCCCATCCAAGTACTAACCAGGCCCGACCCTGCTTAGCTTCCGAGATCGGACGAGATCAGGCGTACTCAGGCCGGTGTGGCCGTAAGCGAAAGGCAATCTCAAAAAGTGGATGAAATTGCATATACTGTAGCCATAATTTGTAGCACAGATTGTTGGATGAAATACAAACTAACCTTGCTTACTTATTTCAAAGCGAGGGCACATATTTCAGCCTTGTGGGAAAAAACGGACAAAGAGTTGAAATTCCACAAGGCAGTGACAAAAAGCTTACAGCACCTGGTATTCCCAGGCGGTCTCCCATCCAAGTACTAACCAGGCCCGACCCTGCTTAGCTTCCGAGATCGGACGAGATCAGGCGTACTCAGGCCGGTGTGGCCGTAAGCGAAAGGCAATCTCAAAAAGTGGATGAAATTGCATATACTGTAGCCATAATTTGTAGCACAGATTGTTGGATGAAATACAAACTAACCTTGCTTACTTATTTCAAAGCGAGGGCACATATTTCAGCCTTGTGGGAAAAAACGGACAAAGAGTTGAAATTCCACAAGGCAGTGACAAAAAGCTTACAGCACCTGGTATTCCCAGGCGGTCTCCCATCCAAGTACTAACCAGGCCCGACCCTGCTTAGCTTCCGAGATCGGACGAGATCAGGCGTACTCAGGCCGGTGTGGCCGTAAGCGAAAGGCAATCTCAAAAAGTGGATGAAATTGCATATACTGTAGCCATAATTTGTAGCACAGATTGTTGGATGAAATACAAACTAACCTTGCTTACTTATTTCAAAGCGAGGGCACATATTTCAGCCTTGTGGGAAAAAACGGACAAAGAGTTGAAATTCCACAAGGCAGTGACAAAAAGCTTACAGCACCTGGTATTCCCAGGCGGTCTCCCATCCAAGTACTAACCAGGCCCGACCCTGCTTAGCTTCCGAGATCGGACGAGATCAGGCGTACTCAGGCCGGTGTGGCCGTAAGCGAAAGGCAATCTCAAAAAGTGGATGAAATTGCATATACTGTAGCCATAATTTGTAGCACAGATTGTTGGATGAAATACAAACTAACCTTGCTTACTTATTTCAAAGCGAGGGCACATATTTCAGCCTTGTGGGAAAAAACGGACAAAGAGTTGAAATTCCACAAGGCAGTGACAAAAAGCTTACAGCACCTGGTATTCCCAGGCGGTCTCCCATCCAAGTACTAACCAGGCCCGACCCTGCTTAGCTTCCGAGATCGGACGAGATCAGGCGTACTCAGGCCGGTGTGGCCGTAAGCGAAAGGCAATCTCAAAAAGTGGATGAAATTGCATATACTGTAGCCATAATTTGTAGCACAGATTGTTGGATGAAATACAAACTAACCTTGCTTACTTATTTCAAAGCGAGGGCACATATTTCAGCCTTGTGGGAAAAAACGGACAAAGAGTTGAAATTCCACAAGGCAGTGACAAAAAGCTTACAGCACCTGGTATTCCCAGGCGGTCTCCCATCCAAGTACTAACCAGGCCCGACCCTGCTTAGCTTCCGAGATCGGACGAGATCAGGCGTACTCAGGCCGGTGTGGCCGTAAGCGAAAGGCAATCTCAAAAAGTGGATGAAATTGCATATACTGTAGCCATAATTTGTAGCACAGATTGTTGGATGAAATACAAACTAACCTTGCTTACTTATTTCAAAGCGAGGGCACATATTTCAGCCTTGTGGGAAAAAACGGACAAAGAGTTGAAATTCCACAAGGCAGTGACAAAAAGCTTACAGCACCTGGTATTCCCAGGCGGTCTCCCATCCAAGTACTAACCAGGCCCGACCCTGCTTAGCTTCCGAGATCGGACGAGATCAGGCGTACTCAGGCCGGTGTGGCCGTAAGCGAAAGGCAATCTCAAAAAGTGGATGAAATTGCATATACTGTAGCCATAATTTGTAGCACAGATTGTTGGATGAAATACAAACTAACCTTGCTTACTTATTTCAAAGCGAGGGCACATATTTCAGCCTTGTGGGAAAAAACGGACAAAGAGTTGAAATTCCACAAGGCAGTGACAAAAAGCTTACAGCACCTGGTATTCCCAGGCGGTCTCCCATCCAAGTACTAACCAGGCCCGACCCTGCTTAGCTTCCGAGATCGGACGAGATCAGGCGTACTCAGGCCGGTGTGGCCGTAAGCGAAAGGCAATCTCAAAAAGTGGATGAAATTGCATATACTGTAGCCATAATTTGTAGCACAGATTGTTGGATGAAATACAAACTAACCTTGCTTACTTATTTCAAAGCGAGGGCACATATTTCAGCCTTGTGGGAAAAAACGGACAAAGAGTTGAAATTCCACAAGGCAGTGACAAAAAGCTTACAGCACCTGGTATTCCCAGGCGGTCTCCCATCCAAGTACTAACCAGGCCCGACCCTGCTTAGCTTCCGAGATCGGACGAGATCAGGCGTACTCAGGCCGGTGTGGCCGTAAGCGAAAGGCAATCTCAAAAAGTGGATGAAATTGCATATACTGTAGCCATAATTTGTAGCACAGATTGTTGGATGAAATACAAACTAACCTTGCTTACTTATTTCAAAGCGAGGGCACATATTTCAGCCTTGTGGGAAAAAACGGACAAAGAGTTGAAATTCCACAAGGCAGTGACAAAAAGCTTACAGCACCTGGTATTCCCAGGCGGTCTCCCATCCAAGTACTAACCAGGCCCGACCCTGCTTAGCTTCCGAGATCGGACGAGATCAGGCGTACTCAGGCCGGTGTGGCCGTAAGCGAAAGGCAATCTCAAAAAGTGGATGAAATTGCATATACTGTAGCCATAATTTGTAGCACAGATTGTTGGATGAAATACAAACTAACCTTGCTTACTTATTTCAAAGCGAGGGCACATATTTCAGCCTTGTGGGAAAAAACGGACAAAGAGTTGAAATTCCACAAGGCAGTGACAAAAAGCTTACAGCACCTGGTATTCCCAGGCGGTCTCCCATCCAAGTACTAACCAGGCCCGACCCTGCTTAGCTTCCGAGATCGGACGAGATCAGGCGTACTCAGGCCGGTGTGGCCGTAAGCGAAAGGCAATCTCAAAAAGTGGATGAAATTGCATATACTGTAGCCATAATTTGTAGCACAGATTGTTGGATGAAATACAAACTAACCTTGCTTACTTATTTCAAAGCGAGGGCACATATTTCAGCCTTGTGGGAAAAAACGGACAAAGAGTTGAAATTCCACAAGGCAGTGACAAAAAGCTTACAGCACCTGGTATTCCCAGGCGGTCTCCCATCCAAGTACTAACCAGGCCCGACCCTGCTTAGCTTCCGAGATCGGACGAGATCAGGCGTACTCAGGCCGGTGTGGCCGTAAGCGAAAGGCAATCTCAAAAAGTGGATGAAATTGCATATACTGTAGCCATAATTTGTAGCACAGATTGTTGGATGAAATACAAACTAACCTTGCTTACTTATTTCAAAGCGAGGGCACATATTTCAGCCTTGTGGGAAAAAACGGACAAAGAGTTGAAATTCCACAAGGCAGTGACAAAAAGCTTACAGCACCTGGTATTCCCAGGCGGTCTCCCATCCAAGTACTAACCAGGCCCGACCCTGCTTAGCTTCCGAGATCGGACGAGATCAGGCGTACTCAGGCCGGTGTGGCCGTAAGCGAAAGGCAATCTCAAAAAGTGGATGAAATTGCATATACTGTAGCCATAATTTGTAGCACAGATTGTTGGATGAAATACAAACTAACCTTGCTTACTTATTTCAAAGCGAGGGCACATATTTCAGCCTTGTGGGAAAAAACGGACAAAGAGTTGAAATTCCACAAGGCAGTGACAAAAGCTTACAGCACCTGGTATTCCCAGGCGGTCTCCCATCCAAGTACTAACCAGGCCCGACCCTGCTTAGCTTCCGAGATCGGACGAGATCAGGCGTACTCAGGCCGGTGTGGCCGTAAGCGAAAGGCAATCTCAAAAAGTGGATGAAATTGCATATACTGTAGCCATAATTTGTAGCACAGATTGTTGGATGAAATACAAACTAACCTTGCTTACTTATTTCAAAGCGAGGGCACATATTTCAGCCTTGTGGGAAAAAACGGACAAAGAGTTGAAATTCCACAAGGCAGTGACAAAAAGCTTACAGCACCTGGTATTCCCAGGCGGTCTCCCATCCAAGTACTAACCAGGCCCGACCCTGCTTAGCTTCCGAGATCGGACGAGATCAGGCGTACTCAGGCCGGTGTGGCCGTAAGCGAAAGGCAATCTCAAAAGTGGATGAAATTGCATATACTGTAGCCATAATTTGTAGCACAGATTGTTGGATGAATACAAACTAACCTTGCTTACTTATTTCAAAGCGAGGGCAACTATTTCAGCCTTGTGGGAAAAAACGGACAAAGAGTTGAAATTCCACAAGGCAGTGACAAAAAGCTTACAGCACCTGGTATTCCCAGGCGGTCTCCCATCCAAGTACTAACCAGGCCCGACCCTGCTTAGCTTCCGAGATCGGACGAGATCAGGCGTACTCAGGCCGGTGTGGCCGTAAGCGAAAGGCAATCTCAAAAAGTGGATGAAATTGCATATACTGTAGCCATAATTTGTAGCACAGATTGTTGGATGAAATACAAACTAACCTTGCTTACTTATTTCAAAGCGAGGGCACATATTTCAGCCTTGTGGGAAAAAACGGACAAAGAGTTGAAATTCCACAAGGCAGTGACAAAAAGCTTACAGCACCTGGTATTCCCAGGCGGTCTCCCATCCAAGTACTAACCAGGCCCGACCCTGCTTAGCTTCCGAGATCGGACGAGATCAGGCGTACTCAGGCCGGTGTGGCCGTAAGCGAAAGGCAATCTCAAAAATTGGATGAAATTGCATATACTGTAGCCATAATTTGTAGCACAGATTGTTGGATGAAATACAAACTAACCTTGCTTACTTATTTCAAAGCGAGGGCACATATTTCAGCCTTGTGGGAAAAAACGGACAAAGAGTTGAAATTCCACAAGGCAGTGACAAAAAGCTTACAGCACCTGGTATTCCCAGGCGGTCTCCCATCCAAGTACTAACCAGGCCCGACCCTGCTTAGCTTCCGAGATCGGACAGAGATCAGGCGTACTCAGGCCGGTGTGGCCGTAAGCGAAAGGCAATCTCAAAAAGTGGATGAAATTGCATATACTGTAGCCATAATTTGTAGCACAGATTGTTGGATGAAATACAAACTAACCTTGCTTACTTATTTCAAAGCGAGGGCACATATTTCAGCCTTGTGGGAAAAAACGGACAAAGAGTTGAAATTCCACAAGGCAGTGACAAAAAAGCTTACAGCACCTGGTATTCCCAGGCGGGTCTCCCATCCAAGTACTAACCAGGCCCCGACCCTGCTTAGCTTCCGAGATCGGACGAGATCAGGCGTACTCAGGCCGGTGTGGCCGTAAGCGAAAGGCAATCTCAAAAAGTGGATGAAATTGCATATACTGTAGCCATAATTTGTAGCACAGATTGTTGGATGAAATACAAACTAACCTTGCTTACTTATTTCAAAGCGAGGGCACATATTTCAGCCTTGTGGGAAAAAACGGACAAAGAGTTGAAATTCCACAAGGCAGTGACAAAAGCTTACAGCACCTGGTATTCCCAGGCGGTCTCCCATCCAAGTACTAACCAGGCCCGACCCTGCTTAGCTTCCGAGATCGGACGAGATCAGGCGTACTCAGGCCGGTGTGGCCGTAAGCGAAAGGCAATCTCAAAAAGTGGATGAAATTGCATATACTGTAGCCATAATTTGTAGCACAGATTGTTGGATGAAATACAAACTAACCTTGCTTACTTATTTCAAAGCGAGGGCACATATTTCAGCCTTGTGGGAAAAAACGGACAAAGAGTTGAAATTCCACAAGGCAGTGACAAAAAGCTTACAGCACCTGGTATTCCCAGGCGGTCTCCCATCCAAGTACTAACCAGGCCCGACCCTGCTTAGCTTCCGAGATCGGACGAGATCAGGCGTACTCAGGCCGGTGTGGCCGTAAGCGAAAGGCAATCTCAAAAAGTGGATGAAATTGCATATACTGTAGCCATAATTTGTAGCACAGATTGTTGGATGAAATACAAACTAACCTTGCTTACTTATTTCAAAGCGAGGGCACATATTTCAGCCTTGTGGGAAAAAACGGACAAAGAGTTGAAATTCCACAAGGCAGTGACAAAAAGCTTACAGCACCTGGTATTCCCAGGCGGTCTCCCATCCAAGTACTAACCAGGCCCGACCCTGCTTAGCTTCCGAGATCGGACGAGATCAGGCGTACTCAGGCCGGTGTGGCCGTAAGCGAAAGGCAATCTCAAAAAGTGGATGAAATTGCATATACTGTAGCCATAATTTGTAGCACAGATTGTTGGATGAAATACAAACTAACCTTGCTTACTTATTTCAAAGCGAGGGCACATATTTCAGCCTTGTGGGAAAAAACGGACAAAGAGTTGAAATTCCACAAGGCAGTGACAAAAAGCTTACAGCACCTGGTATTCCCAGGCGGTCTCCCATCCAAGTACTAACCAGGCCCGACCCTGCTTAGCTTCCGAGATCGGACGAGATCAGGCGTACTCAGGCCGGTGTGGCCGTAAGCGAAAGGCAATCTCAAAAAGTGGATGAAATTGCATATACTGTAGCCATAATTTGTAGCACAGATTGTTGGATGAAATACAAACTAACCTTGCTTACTTATTTCAAAGCGAGGGCACATATTTCAGCCTTGTGGGAAAAAACGGACAAAGAGTTGAAATTCCACAAGGCAGTGACAAAAAGCTTACAGCACCTGGTATTCCCAGGCGGTCTCCCATCCAAGTACTAACCAGGCCCGACCCTGCTTAGCTTCCGAGATCGGACGAGATCAGGCGTACTCAGGCCGGTGTGGCCGTAAGCGAAAGGCAATCTCAAAAAGTGGATGAAATTGCATATACTGTAGCCATAATTTGTAGCACAGATTGTTGGATGAAATACAAACTAACCTTGCTTACTTATTTCAAAGCGAGGGCACATATTTCAGCCTTGTGGGAAAAAACGGACAAAGAGTTGAAATTCCACAAGGCAGTGACAAAAAGCTTACAGCACCTGGTATTCCCAGGCGGTCTCCCATCCAAGTACTAACCAGGCCCGACCCTGCTTAGCTTCCGAGATCGGACGAGATCAGGCGTACTCAGGCCGGTGTGGCCGTAAGCGAAAGGCAATCTCAAAAAGTGGATGAAATTGCATATACTGTAGCCATAATTTGTAGCACAGATTGTTGGATGAAATACAAACTAACCTTGCTTACTTATTTCAAAGCGAGGGCACATATTTCAGCCTTGTGGGAAAAAACGGACAAAGAGTTGAAATTCCACAAGGCAGTGACAAAAAGCTTACAGCACCTGGTATTCCCAGGCGGTCTCCCATCCAAGTACTAACCAGGCCCGACCCTGCTTAGCTTCCGAGATCGGACGAGATCAGGCGTACTCAGGCCGGTGTGGCCGTAAGCGAAAGGCAATCTCAAAAAGTGGATGAAATTGCATATACTGTAGCCATAATTTGTAGCACAGATTGTTGGATGAAATACAAACTAACCTTGCTTACTTATTTCAAAGCGAGGGCACATATTTCAGCCTTGTGGGAAAAAACGGACAAAGAGTTGAAATTCCACAAGGCAGTGACAAAAAGCTTACAGCACCTGGTATTCCCAGGCGGTCTCCCATCCAAGTACTAACCAGGCCCGACCCTGCTTAGCTTCCGAGATCGGACGAGATCAGGCGTACTCAGGCCGGTGTGGCCGTAAGCGAAAGGCAATCTCAAAAAGTGGATGAAATTGCATATACTGTAGCCATAATTTGTAGCACAGATTGTTGGATGAAATACAAACTAACCTTGCTTACTTATTTCAAAGCGAGGGCACATATTTCAGCCTTGTGGGAAAAAACGGACAAAGAGTTGAAATTCCACAAGGCAGTGACAAAAAGCTTACAGCACCTGGTATTCCCAGGCGGTCTCCCATCCAAGTACTAACCAGGCCCGACCCTGCTTAGCTTCCGAGATCGGACGAGATCAGGCGTACTCAGGCCGGTGTGGCCGTAAGCGAAAGGCAATCTCAAAAAGTGGATGAAATTGCATATACTGTAGCCATAATTTGTAGCACAGATTGTTGGATGAAATACAAACTAACCTTGCTTACTTATTTCAAAGCGAGGGCACATATTTCAGCCTTGTGGGAAAAAACGGACAAAGAGTTGAAATTCCACAAGGCAGTGACAAAAAGCTTACAGCACCTGGTATTCCCAGGCGGTCTCCCATCCAAGTACTAACCAGGCCCGACCCTGCTTAGCTTCCGAGATCGGACGAGATCAGGCGTACTCAGGCCGGTGTGGCCGTAAGCGAAAGGCAATCTCAAAAAGTGGATGAAATTGCATATACTGTAGCCATAATTTGTAGCACAGATTGTTGGATGAAATACAAACTAACCTTGCTTACTTATTTCAAAGCGAGGGCACATATTTCAGCCTTGTGGGAAAAAACGGACAAAGAGTTGAAATTCCACAAGGCAGTGACAAAAAGCTTACAGCACCTGGTATTCCCAGGCGGTCTCCCATCCAAGTACTAACCAGGCCCGACCCTGCTTAGCTTCCGAGATCGGACGAGATCAGGCGTACTCAGGCCGGTGTGGCCGTAAGCGAAAGGCAATCTCAAAAAGTGGATGAAATTGCATATACTGTAGCCATAATTTGTAGCACAGATTGTTGGATGAAATACAAACTAACCTTGCTTACTTATTTCAAAGCGAGGGCACATATTTCAGCCTTGTGGGAAAAAACGGACAAAGAGTTGAAATTCCACAAGGCAGTGACAAAAAGCTTACAGCACCTGGTATTCCCAGGCGGTCTCCCATCCAAGTACTAACCAGGCCCGACCCTGCTTAGCTTCCGAGATCGGACGAGATCAGGCGTACTCAGGCCGGTGTGGCCGTAAGCGAAAGGCAATCTCAAAAAGTGGATGAAATTGCATATACTGTAGCCATAATTTGTAGCACAGATTGTTGGATGAAATACAAACTAACCTTGCTTACTTATTTCAAAGCGAGGGCACATATTTCAGCCTTGTGGGAAAAAACGGACAAAGAGTTGAAATTCCACAAGGCAGTGACAAAAAGCTTACAGCACCTGGTATTCCCAGGCGGTCTCCCATCCAAGTACTAACCAGGCCCGACCCTGCTTAGCTTCCGAGATCGGACGAGATCAGGCGTACTCAGGCCGGTGTGGCCGTAAGCGAAAGGCAATCTCAAAAAGTGGATGAAATTGCATATACTGTAGCCATAATTTGTAGCACAGATTGTTGGATGAAATACAAACTAACCTTGCTTACTTATTTCAAAGCGAGGGCACATATTTCAGCCTTGTGGGAAAAAACGGACAAAGAGTTGAAATTCCACAAGGCAGTGACAAAAAGCTTACAGCACCTGGTATTCCCAGGCGGTCTCCCATCCAAGTACTAACCAGGCCCGACCCTGCTTAGCTTCCGAGATCGGACGAGATCAGGCGTACTCAGGCCGGTGTGGCCGTAAGCGAAAGGCAATCTCAAAAAGTGGATGAAATTGCATATACTGTAGCCATAATTTGTAGCACAGATTGTTGGATGAAATACAAACTAACCTTGCTTACTTATTTCAAAGCGAGGGCACATATTTCAGCCTTGTGGGAAAAAACGGACAAAGAGTTGAAATTCCACAAGGCAGTGACAAAAAGCTTACAGCACCTGGTATTCCCAGGCGGTCTCCCATCCAAGTACTAACCAGGCCCGACCCTGCTTAGCTTCCGAGATCGGACGAGATCAGGCGTACTCAGGCCGGTGTGGCCGTAAGCGAAAGGCAATCTCAAAAAGTGGATGAAATTGCATATACTGTAGCCATAATTTGTAGCACAGATTGTTGGATGAAATACAAACTAACCTTGCTTACTTATTTCAAAGCGAGGGCACATATTTCAGCCTTGTGGGAAAAAACGGACAAAGAGTTGAAATTCCACAAGGCAGTGACAAAAAGCTTACAGCACCTGGTATTCCCAGGCGGTCTCCCATCCAAGTACTAACCAGGCCCGACCCTGCTTAGCTTCCGAGATCGGACGAGATCAGGCGTACTCAGGCCGGTGTGGCCGTAAGCGAAAGGCAATCTCAAAAAGTGGATGAAATTGCATATACTGTAGCCATAATTTGTAGCACAGATTGTTGGATGAAATACAAACTAACCTTGCTTACTTATTTCAAAGCGAGGGCACATATTTCAGCCTTGTGGGAAAAAACGGACAAAGAGTTGAAATTCCACAAGGCAGTGACAAAAAGCTTACAGCACCTGGTATTCCCAGGCGGTCTCCCATCCAAGTACTAACCAGGCCCGACCCTGCTTAGCTTCCGAGATCGGACGAGATCAGGCGTACTCAGGCCGGTGTGGCCGTAAGCAAAAGGCAATCTCAAAAAGTGGATGAAATTGCATATACTGTAGCCATAATTTGTAGCACAGATTGTTGGATGAAATACAAACTAACCTTGCTTACTTATTTCAAAGCGAGGGCACATATTTCAGCCTTGTGGGAAAAAACGGACAAAGAGTTGAAATTCCACAAGGCAGTGACAAAAAGCTTACAGCACCTGGTATTCCCAGGCGGTCTCCCATCCAAGTACTAACCAGGCCCGACCCTGCTTAGCTTCCGAGATCGGACGAGATCAGGCGTACTCAGGCCGGTGTGGCCGTAAGCGAAAGGCAATCTCAAAAAGTGGATGAAATTGCATATACTGTAGCCATAATTTGTAGCACAGATTGTTGGATGAAATACAAACTAACCTTGCTTACTTATTTCAAAGCGAGGGCACATATTTCAGCCTTGTGGGAAAAAACGGACAAAGAGTTGAAATTCCACAAGGCAGTGACAAAAAGCTTACAGCACCTGGTATTCCCAGGCGGTCTCCCATCCAAGTACTAACCAGGCCCGACCCTGCTTAGCTTCCGAGATCGGACGAGATCAGGCGTACTCAGGCCGGTGTGGCCGTAAGCAAAAGGCAATCTCAAAAAGTGGATGAAATTGCATATACTGTAGCCATAATTTGTAGCACAGATTGTTGGATGAAATACAAACTAACCTTGCTTACTTATTTCAAAGCGAGGGCACATATTTCAGCCTTGTGGGAAAAAACGGACAAAGAGTTGAAATTCCACAAGGCAGTGACAAAAAGCTTACAGCACCTGGTATTCCCAGGCGGTCTCCCATCCAAGTACTAACCAGGCCCGACCCTGCTTAGCTTCCGAGATCGGACGAGATCAGGCGTACTCAGGCCGGTGTGGCCGTAAGCGAAAAGGCAATCTCAAAAAGTGGATGAAATTGCATATACTGTAGCCATAATTTGTAGCACAGATTGTTGGATGAAATACAAACTAACCTTGCTTACTTATTTCAAAGCGAGGGCACATATTTCAGCCTTGTGGGAAAAAACGGACAAAGAGTTGAAATTCCACAAGGCAGTGACAAAAAGCTTACAGCACCTGGTATTCCCAGGCGGTCTCCCATCCAAGTACTAACCAGGCCCGACCCTGCTTAGCTTCCGAGATCGGACGAGATCAGGCGTACTCAGGCCGGTGTGGCCGTAAGCAAAAGGCAATCTCAAAAAGTGGATGAAATTGCATATACTGTAGCCATAATTTGTAGCACAGATTGTTGGATGAAATACAAACTAACCTTGCTTACTTATTTCAAAGCGAGGGCACATATTTCAGCCTTGTGGGAAAAAACGGACAAAGAGTTGAAATTCCACAAGGCAGTGACAAAAAGCTTACAGCACCTGGTATTCCCAGGCGGTCTCCCATCCAAGTACTAACCAGGCCCGACCCTGCTTAGCTTCCGAGATCGGACGAGATCAGGCGTACTCAGGCCGGTGTGGCCGTAAGCAAAAGGCAATCTCAAAAAGTGGATGAAATTGCATATACTGTAGCCATAATTTGTAGCACAGATTGTTGGATGAAATACAAACTAACCTTGCTTACTTATTTCAAAGCGAGGGCACATATTTCAGCCTTGTGGGAAAAAACGGACAAAGAGTTGAAATTCCACAAGGCAGTGACAAAAAGCTTACAGCACCTGGTATTCCCAGGCGGTCTCCCATCCAAGTACTAACCAGGCCCGACCCTGCTTAGCTTCCGAGATCGGACGAGATCAGGCGTACTCAGGCCGGTGTGGCCGTAAGCGAAAGGCAATCTCAAAAAGTGGATGAAATTGCATATACTGTAGCCATAATTTGTAGCACAGATTGTTGGATGAAATACAAACTAACCTTGCTTACTTATTTCAAAGCGAGGGCACATATTTCAGCCTTGTGGGAAAAAACGGACAAAGAGTTGAAATTCCACAAGGCAGTGACAAAAAGCTTACAGCACCTGGTATTCCCAGGCGGTCTCCCATCCAAGTACTAACCAGGCCCGACCCTGCTTAGCTTCCGAGATCGGACGAGATCAGGCGTACTCAGGCCGGTGTGGCCGTAAGCGAAAGGCAATCTCAAAAAGTGGATGAAATTGCATATACTGTAGCCATAATTTGTAGCACAGATTGTTGGATGAAATACAAACTAACCTTGCTTACTTATTTCAAAGCGAGGGCACATATTTCAGCCTTGTGGGAAAAAACGGACAAAGAGTTGAAATTCCACAAGGCAGTGACAAAAAGCTTACAGCACCTGGTATTCCCAGGCGGTCTCCCATCCAAGTACTAACCAGGCCCGACCCTGCTTAGCTTCCGAGATCGGACGAGATCAGGCGTACTCAGGCCGGTGTGGCCGTAAGCGAAAGGCAATCTCAAAAAGTGGATGAAATTGCATATACTGTAGCCATAATTTGTAGCACAGATTGTTGGATGAAATACAAACTAACCTTGCTTACTTATTTCAAAGCGAGGGCACATATTTCAGCCTTGTGGGAAAAAACGGACAAAGAGTTGAAATTCCACAAGGCAGTGACAAAAAGCTTACAGCACCTGGTATTCCCAGGCGGTCTCCCATCCAAGTACTAACCAGGCCCGACCCTGCTTAGCTTCCGAGATCGGACGAGATCAGGCGTACTCAGGCCGGTGTGGCCGTAAGCGAAAGGCAATCTCAAAAAGTGGATGAAATTGCATATACTGTAGCCATAATTTGTAGCACAGATTGTTGGATGAAATACAAACTAACCTTGCTTACTTATTTCAAAGCGAGGGCACATATTTCAGCCTTGTGGGAAAAAACGGACAAAGAGTTGAAATTCCACAAGGCAGTGACAAAAAGCTTACAGCACCTGGTATTCCCAGGCGGTCTCCCATCCAAGTACTAACCAGGCCCGACCCTGCTTAGCTTCCGAGATCGGACGAGATCAGGCGTACTCAGGCCGGTGTGGCCGTAAGCGAAAAGGCAATCTCAAAAAGTGGATGAAATTGCATATACTGTAGCCATAATTTGTAGCACAGATTGTTGGATGAAATACAAACTAACCTTGCTTACTTATTTCAAAGCGAGGGCACATATTTCAGCCTTGTGGGAAAAAACGGACAAAGAGTTGAAATTCCACAAGGCAGTGACAAAAAGCTTACAGCACCTGGTATTCCCAGGCGGTCTCCCATCCAAGTACTAACCAGGCCCGACCCTGCTTAGCTTCCGAGATCGGACGAGATCAGGCGTACTCAGGCCGGTGTGGCCGTAAGCGAAAGGCAATCTCAAAAAGTGGATGAAATTGCATATACTGTAGCCATAATTTGTAGCACAGATTGTTGGATGAAATACAAACTAACCTTGCTTACTTATTTCAAAGCGAGGGCACATATTTCAGCCTTGTGGGAAAAAACGGACAAAGAGTTGAAATTCCACAAGGCAGTGACAAAAAGCTTACAGCACCTGGTATTCCCAGGCGGTCTCCCATCCAAGTACTAACCAGGCCCGACCCTGCTTAGCTTCCGAGATCGGACGAGATCAGGCGTACTCAGGCCGGTGTGGCCGTAAGCGAAAGGCAATCTCAAAAAGTGGATGAAATTGCATATACTGTAGCCATAATTTGTAGCACAGATTGTTGGATGAAATACAAACTAACCTTGCTTACTTATTTCAAAGCGAGGGCACATATTTCAGCCTTGTGGGAAAAAAACGGACAAAGAGTTGAAATTCCACAAGGCAGTGACAAAAAGCTTACAGCACCTGGTATTCCCAGGCGGTCTCCCATCCAAGTACTAACCAGGCCCGACCCTGCTTAGCTTCCGAGATCGGACGAGATCAGGCGTACTCAGGCCGGTGTGGCCGTAAGCGAAAGGCAATCTCAAAAAGTGGATGAAATTGCATATACTGTAGCCATAATTTGTAGCACAGATTGTTGGATGAAATACAAACTAACCTTGCTTACTTATTTCAAAGCGAGGGCACATATTTCAGCCTTGTGGGAAAAAACGGACAAAGAGTTGAAATTCCACAAGGCAGTGACAAAAAGCTTACAGCACCTGGTATTCCCAGGCGGTCTCCCATCCAAGTACTAACCAGGCCCGACCCTGCTTAGCTTCCGAGATCGGACGAGATCAGGCGTACTCAGGCCGGTGTGGCCGTAAGCAAAAGGCAATCTCAAAAAGTGGATGAAATTGCATATACTGTAGCCATAATTTGTAGCACAGATTGTTGGATGAAATACAAACTAACCTTGCTTACTTATTTCAAAGCGAGGGCACATATTTCAGCCTTGTGGGAAAAAACGGACAAAGAGTTGAAATTCCACAAGGCAGTGACAAAAAGCTTACAGCACCTGGTATTCCCAGGCGGTCTCCCATCCAAGTACTAACCAGGCCCGACCCTGCTTAGCTTCCGAGATCGGACGAGATCAGGCGTACTCAGGCCGGTGTGGCCGTAAGCGAAAGGCAATCTCAAAAAGTGGATGAAATTGCATATACTGTAGCCATAATTTGTAGCACAGATTGTTGGATGAAATACAAACTAACCTTGCTTACTTATTTCAAAGCGAGGGCACATATTTCAGCCTTGTGGGAAAAAACGGACAAAGAGTTGAAATTCCACAAGGCAGTGACAAAAAGCTTACAGCACCTGGTATTCCCAGGCGGTCTCCCATCCAAGTACTAACCAGGCCCGACCCTGCTTAGCTTCCGAGATCGGACGAGATCAGGCGTACTCAGGCCGGTGTGGCCGTAAGCAAAAGGCAATCTCAAAAAGTGGATGAAATTGCATATACTGTAGCCATAATTTGTAGCACAGATTGTTGGATGAAATACAAACTAACCTTGCTTACTTATTTCAAAGCGAGGGCACATATTTCAGCCTTGTGGGAAAAAACGGACAAAGAGTTGAAATTCCACAAGGCAGTGACAAAAAGCTTACAGCACCTGGTATTCCCAGGCGGTCTCCCATCCAAGTACTAACCAGGCCCGACCCTGCTTAGCTTCCGAGATCGGACGAGATCAGGCGTACTCAGGCCGGTGTGGCCGTAAGCGAAAGGCAATCTCAAAAAGTGGATGAAATTGCATATACTGTAGCCATAATTTGTAGCACAGATTGTTGGATGAAATACAAACTAACCTTGCTTACTTATTTCAAAGCGAGGGCACATATTTCAGCCTTGTGGGAAAAAACGGACAAAGAGTTGAAATTCCACAAGGCAGTGACAAAAAGCTTACAGCACCTGGTATTCCCAGGCGGTCTCCCATCCAAGTACTAACCAGGACCGACCCTGCTTAGCTTCCGAGATCGGACGAGATCAGGCGTACTCAGGCCGGTGTGGCCGTAAGCGAAAGGCAATCTCAAAAAGTGGATGAAATTGCATATACTGTAGCCATAATTTGTAGCACAGATTGTTGGATGAAATACAAACTAACCTTGCTTACTTATTTCAAAGCGAGGGCACATATTTCAGCCTTGTGGGAAAAAACGGACAAAGAGTTGAAATTCCACAAGGCAGTGACAAAAAGCTTACAGCACCTGGTATTCCCAGGCGGTCTCCCATCCAAGTACTAACCAGGCCCGACCCTGCTTAGCTTCCGAGATCGGACGAGATCAGGCGTACTCAGGCCGGTGTGGCCGTAAGCGAAAGGCAATCTCAAAAAGTGGATGAAATTGCATATACTGTAGCCATAATTTGTAGCACAGATTGTTGGATGAAATACAAACTAACCTTGCTTACTTATTTCAAAGCGAGGGCACATATTTCAGCCTTGTGGGAAAAAACGGACAAAGAGTTGAAATTCCACAAGGCAGTGACAAAAAGCTTACAGCACCTGGTATTCCCAGGCGGTCTCCCATCCAAGTACTAACCAGGCCCGACCCTGCTTAGCTTCCGAGATCGGACGAGATCAGGCGTACTCAGGCCGGTGTGGCCGTAAGCGAAAGGCAATCTCAAAAAGTGGATGAAATTGCATATACTGTAGCCATAATTTGTAGCACAGATTGTTGGATGAAATACAAACTAACCTTGCTTACTTATTTCAAAGCGAGGGCACATATTTCAGCCTTGTGGGAAAAAACGGACAAAGAGTTGAAATTCCACAAGGCAGTGACAAAAAGCTTACAGCACCTGGTATTCCCAGGCGGTCTCCCATCCAAGTACTAACCAGGCCCGACCCTGCTTAGCTTCCGAGATCGGACGAGATCAGGCGTACTCAGGCCGGTGTGGCCGTAAGCAAAAGGCAATCTCAAAAAGTGGATGAAATTGCATATACTGTAGCCATAATTTGTAGCACAGATTGTTGGATGAAATACAAACTAACCTTGCTTACTTATTTCAAAGCGAGGGCACATATTTCAGCCTTGTGGGAAAAAACGGACAAAGAGTTGAAATTCCACAAGGCAGTGACTAAAAAGCTTACAGCACCTGGTATTCCCAGGCGGTCTCCCATCCAAGTACTAACCAGGCCCGACCCTGCTTAGCTTCCGAGATCGGACGAGATCAGGCGTACTCAGGCCGGTGTGGCCGTAAGCGAAAGGCAATCTCAAAAAGTGGATGAAATTGCATATACTGTAGCCATAATTTGTAGCACAGATTGTTGGATGAAATACAAACTAACCTTGCTTACTTATTTCAAAGCGAGGGCACATATTTCAGCCTTGTGGGAAAAAACGGACAAAGAGTTGAAATTCCACAAGGCAGTGACAAAAAGCTTACAGCACCTGGTATTCCCAGGCGGTCTCCCATCCAAGTACTAACCAGGCCCGACCCTGCTTAGCTTCCGAGATCGGACGAGATCAGGCGTACTCAGGCCGGTGTGGCCGTAAGCGAAAAGGCAATCTCAAAAAGTGGATGAAATTGCATATACTGTAGCCATAATTTGTAGCACAGATTGTTGGATGAAATACAAACTAACCTTGCTTACTTATTTCAAAGCGAGGGCACATATTTCAGCCTTGTGGGAAAAAAACGGACAAAGAGTTGAAATTCCACAAGGCAGTGACAAAAAGCTTACAGCACCTGGTATTCCCAGGCGGTCTCCCATCCAAGTACTAACCAGGCCCGACCCTGCTTAGCTTCCGAGATCGGACGAGATCAGGCGTACTCAGGCCGGTGTGGCCGTAAGCGAAAAGGCAATCTCAAAAAGTGGATGAAATTGCATATACTGTAGCCATAATTTGTAGCACAGATTGTTGGATGAAATACAAACTAACCTTGCTTACTTATTTCAAAGCGAGGGCACATATTTCAGCCTTGTGGGAAAAAACGGACAAAGAGTTGAAATTCCACAAGGCAGTGACAAAAAGCTTACAGCACCTGGTATTCCCAGGCGGTCTCCCATCCAAGTACTAACCAGGCCCGACCCTGCTTAGCTTCCGAGATCGGACGAGATCAGGCGTACTCAGGCCGGTGTGGCCGTAAGGCAAAAGGCAATCTCAAAAAGTGGATGAAATTGCATATACTGTAGCCATAATTTGTAGCACAGATTGTTGGATGAAATACAAACTAACCTTGCTTACTTATTTCAAAGCGAGGGCACATATTTCAGCCTTGTGGGAAAAAACGGACAAAGAGTTGAAATTCCACAAGGCAGTGACAAAAAGCTTACAGCACCTGGTATTCCCAGGCGGTCTCCCATCCAAGTACTAACCAGGCCCGACCCTGCTTAGCTTCCGAGATCGGACGAGATCAGGCGTACTCAGGCCGGTGTGGCCGTAAGCGAAAGGCAATCTCAAAAAGTGGATGAAATTGCATATACTGTAGCCATAATTTGTAGCACAGATTGTTGGATGAAATACAAACTAACCTTGCTTACTTATTTCAAAGCGAGGGCACATATTTCAGCCTTGTGGGAAAAAACGGACAAAGAGTTGAAATTCCACAAGGCAGTGACAAAAAGCTTACAGCACCTGGTATTCCCAGGCGGTCTCCCATCCAAGTACTAACCAGGACCGACCCTGCTTAGCTTCCGAGATCGGACGAGATCAGGCGTACTCAGGCCGGTGTGGCCGTAAGCGAAAGGCAATCTCAAAAAGTGGATGAAATTGCATATACTGTAGCCATAATTTGTAGCACAGATTGTTGGATGAAATACAAACTAACCTTGCTTACTTATTTCAAAGCGAGGGCACATATTTCAGCCTTGTGGGAAAAAAACGGACAAAGAGTTGAAATTCCACAAGGCAGTGACAAAAAGCTTACAGCACCTGGTATTCCCAGGCGGTCTCCCATCCAAGTACTAACCAGGCCCGACCCTGCTTAGCTTCCGAGATCGGACGAGATCAGGCGTACTCAGGCCGGTGTGGCCTGTAAGCGAAAGGCAATCTCAAAAAGTGGATGAAATTGCATATACTGTAGCCATAATTTGTAGCACAGATTGTTGGATGAAATACAAACTAACCTTGCTTACTTATTTCAAAGCGAGGGCACATATTTCAGCCTTGTGGGAAAAAACGGACAAAGAGTTGAAATTCCACAAGGCAGTGACAAAAAGCTTACAGCACCTGGTATTCCCAGGCGGTCTCCCATCCAAGTACTAACCAGGCCCGACCCTGCTTAGCTTCCGAGATCGGACGAGATCAGGCGTACTCAGGCCGGTGTGGCCGTAAGCGAAAGGCAATCTCAAAAAGTGGATGAAATTGCATATACTGTAGCCATAATTTGTAGCACAGATTGTTGGATGAAATACAAACTAACCTTGCTTACTTATTTCAAAGCGAGGGCACATATTTCAGCCTTGTGGGAAAAAAACGGACAAAGAGTTGAAATTCCACAAGGCAGTGACAAAAAGCTTACAGCACCTGGTATTCCCAGGCGGTCTCCCATCCAAGTACTAACCAGGCCCGACCCTGCTTAGCTTCCGAGATCGGACGAGATCAGGCGTACTCAGGCCGGTGTGGCCGTAAGCGAAAGGCAATCTCAAAAAGTGGATGAAATTGCATATACTGTAGCCATAATTTGTAGCACAGATTGTTGGATGAAATACAAACTAACCTTGCTTACTTATTTCAAAGCGAGGGCACATATTTCAGCCTTGTGGGAAAAAACGGACAAAGAGTTGAAATTCCACAAGGCAGTGACAAAAAGCTTACAGCACCTGGTATTCCCAGGCGGTCTCCCATCCAAGTACTAACCAGGACCGACCCTGCTTAGCTTCCGAGATCGGACGAGATCAGGCGTACTCAGGCCGGTGTGGCCGTAAGCGAAAGGCAATCTCAAAAAGTGGATGAAATTGCATATACTGTAGCCATAATTTGTAGCACAGATTGTTGGATGAAATACAAACTAACCTTGCTTACTTATTTCAAAGCGAGGGCACATATTTCAGCCTTGTGGGAAAAAAACGGACAAAGAGTTGAAATTCCACAAGGCAGTGACAAAAAGCTTACAGCACCTGGTATTCCCAGGCGGTCTCCCATCCAAGTACTAACCAGGCCCGACCCTGCTTAGCTTCCGAGATCGGACGAGATCAGGCGTACTCAGGCCGGTGTGGCCGTAAGCGAAAGGCAATCTCAAAAAGTGGATGAAATTGCATATACTGTAGCCATAATTTGTAGCACAGATTGTTGGATGAAATACAAACTAACCTTGCTTACTTATTTCAAAGCGAGGGCACATATTTCAGCCTTGTGGGAAAAAACGGACAAAGAGTTGAAATTCCACAAGGCAGTGACAAAAAGCTTACAGCACCTGGTATTCCCAGGCGGTCTCCCATCCAAGTACTAACCAGGCCCGACCCTGCTTAGCTTCCGAGATCGGACGTGATCAGGCGTACTCAGGCCGGTGTGGCCGTAAGCGAAAAGGCAATTTCAAAAAGTGGATGAAATTGCATATACTGTAGCCATAATTTGTAGCACAGATTGTTGGATGAAATACAAACTAACCTTGCTTACTTATTTCAAAGCGAGGGCACATATTTCAGCCTTGTGGGAAAAAACGGACAAAGAGTTGAAATTCCACAAGGCAGTGACAAAAAGCTTACAGCACCTGGTATTCCCAGGCGGTCTCCCATCCAAGTACTAACCAGGCCCGACCCTGCTTAGCTTCCGAGATCGGACGTGATCAGGCGTACTCAGGCCGGTGTGGCCGTAAGCAAAAAGCAATCTCAAAAAGTGGATGAAATTGCATATACTATAGCCATA
>NW_023493803.1:112500-132500 GCF_013265735.2 Oncorhynchus mykiss
TTGTGGGAAAAAACGGACAAAGAGTTGAAATTCCACAAGGCAGTGACAAAAAGCTTACAGCACCTGGTATTCCCAGGCGGTCTCCCATCCAAGTACTAACCAGGCCCGACCCTGCTTAGCTTCCGAGATCGGACGAGATCAGGCGTACTCAGGCCGGTGTGGCCGTAAGCGAAAGGCAATCTCAAAAAGTGGATGAAATTGCATATACTGTAGCCATAATTTGTAGCACAGATTGTTGGATGAAATACAAACTAACCTTGCTTACTTATTTCAAAGCGAGGGCACATATTTCAGCCTTGTGGGAAAAAACGGACAAAGAGTTGAAATTCCACAAGGCAGTGACAAAAAGCTTACAGCACCTGGTATTCCCAGGCGGTCTCCCATCCAAGTACTAACCAGGCCCGACCCTGCTTAGCTTCCGAGATCGGACGAGATCAGACGAGATCAGGCGTACTCAGGCCGGTGTGGCCGTAAGCGAGAAACTATCTCTTGGTGCACTATGTAAAGTCAAAGTGAGCCTGATTAACAGCTGTTGCATTTCCACCATTTAGATAAGCATCTTTGTGTCACTCAAAAAGTGGAAGAAATTGCATATACTGTAGCCATAATTTGTAGCACAGATTGTTGGATGAAATACAAACTAACCTTGCTTACTTATTTCAAAGCGAGGGCACATATTTCAGCCTTGTGGGAAAAAACGGACAAAGAGTTGAAATTCCACAAGGCAGTGACAAAAAGCTTACAGCACCTGGTATTCCCAGGCGGTCTCCCATCCAAGTACTAACCAGGCCCGACCCTGCTTAGCTTCCGAGATCGGACGAGATCAGGCGTACTCAGGCCGGTGTGGCCGTAAGCGAAAGGCAATCTCAAAAAGTGGATGAAATTGCATATACTGTAGCCATAATTTGTAGCACAGATTGTTGGATGAAATACAAACTAACCTTGCTTACTTATTTCAAAGCGAGGGCACATATTTCAGCCTTGTGGGAAAAAACGGACAAAGAGTTGAAATTCCACAAGGCAGTGACAAAAAGCTTACAGCACCTGGTATTCCCAGGCGGTCTCCCATCCAAGTACTAACCAGGCCCGACCCTGCTTAGCTTCCGAGATCGGACGAGATCAGGCGTACTCAGGCCGGTGTGGCCGTAAGCGAAAGGCAATCTCAAAAAGTGGATGAAATTGCATATACTGTAGCCATAATTTGTAGCACAGATTGTTGGATGAAATACAAACTAACCTTGCTTACTTATTTCAAAGCGAGGGCACATATTTCAGCCTTGTGGGAAAAAACGGACAAAGAGTTGAAATTCCACAAGGCAGTGACAAAAAGCTTACAGCACCTGGTATTCCCAGGCGGTCTCCCATCCAAGTACTAACCAGGCCCGACCCTGCTTAGCTTCCGAGATCGGACGAGATCAGGCGTACTCAGGCCGGTGTGGCCGTAAGCGAAAGGCAATCTCAAAAAGTGGATGAAATTGCATATACTGTAGCCATAATTTGTAGCACAGATTGTTGGATGAAATACAAACTAACCTTGCTTACTTATTTCAAAGCGAGGGCACATATTTCAGCCTTGTGGGAAAAAACGGACAAAGAGTTGAAATTCCACAAGGCAGTGACAAAAAGCTTACAGCACCTGGTATTCCCAGGCGGTCTCCCATCCAAGTACTAACCAGGCCCGACCCTGCTTAGCTTCCGAGATCGGACGAGATCAGACGAGATCAGGCGTACTCAGGCCGGTGTGGCCGTAAGCGAGAACTATCTCTTGGTGCACTATGTAAAGTCAAAGTGAGCCTGATTAACAGCTGTTGCATTTCCACCATTTAGATAAGCATCTTTGTGTCACTCAAAAAGTGGAAGAAATTGCATATACTGTAGCCATAATTTGTAGCACAGATTGTTGGATGAAATACAAACTAACCTTGCTTACTTATTTCAAAGCGAGGGCACATATTTCAGCCTTGTGGGAAAAAACGGACAAAGAGTTGAAATTCCACAAGGCAGTGACAAAAAGCTTACAGCACCTGGTATTCCCAGGCGGTCTCCCATCCAAGTACTAACCAGGCCCGACCCTGCTTAGCTTCCGAGATCGGACGAGATCAGGCGTACTCAGGCCGGTGTGGCCGTAAGCGAAAGGCAATCTCAAAAAGTGGATGAAATTGCATATACTGTAGCCATAATTTGTAGCACAGATTGTTGGATGAAATACAAACTAACCTTGCTTACTTATTTCAAAGCGAGGGCACATATTTCAGCCTTGTGGGAAAAAACGGACAAAGAGTTGAAATTCCACAAGGCAGTGACAAAAAGCTTACAGCACCTGGTATTCCCAGGCGGTCTCCCATCCAAGTACTAACCAGGCCCGACCCTGCTTAGCTTCCGAGATCGGACGAGATCAGGCGTACTCAGGCCGGTGTGGCCGTAAGCGAGAAACTATCTCTTGGTGCACTATGTAAAGTCAAAGTGAGCCTGATTAACAGCTGTTGCATTTCCACCATTTAGATAAGCATCTTTGTGTCACTCAAAAAGTGGAAGAAATTGCATATACTGTAGCCATAATTTGTAGCACAGATTGTTGGATGAAATACAAACTAACCTTGCTTACTTATTTCAAAGCGAGGGCACATATTTCAGCCTTGTGGGAAAAAACGGACAAAGAGTTGAAATTCCACAAGGCAGTGACAAAAAGCTTACAGCACCTGGTATTCCCAGGCGGTCTCCCATCCAAGTACTAACCAGGCCCGACCCTGCTTAGCTTCCGAGATCGGACGAGATCAGGCGTACTCAGGCCGGTGTGGCCGTAAGCGAAAGGCAATCTCAAAAAGTGGATGAAATTGCATATACTGTAGCCATAATTTGTAGCACAGATTGTTGGATGAAATACAAACTAACCTTGCTTACTTATTTCAAAGCGAGGGCACATATTTCAGCCTTGTGGGAAAAAACGGACAAAGAGTTGAAATTCCACAAGGCAGTGACAAAAAGCTTACAGCACCTGGTATTCCCAGGCGGTCTCCCATCCAAGTACTAACCAGGCCCGACCCTGCTTAGCTTCCGAGATCGGACGAGATCAGACGAGATCAGGCGTACTCAGGCCGGTGTGGCCGTAAGCGAGAAACTATCTCTTGGTGCACTATGTAAAGTCAAAGTGAGCCTGATTAACAGCTGTTGCATTTCCACCATTTAGATAAGCATCTTTGTGTCACTCAAAAAGTGGAAGAAATTGCATATACTGTAGCCATAATTTGTAGCACAGATTGTTGGATGAAATACAAACTAACCTTGCTTACTTATTTCAAAGCGAGGGCACATATTTCAGCCTTGTGGGAAAAAACGGACAAAGAGTTGAAATTCCACAAGGCAGTGACAAAAAGCTTACAGCACCTGGTATTCCCAGGCGGTCTCCCATCCAAGTACTAACCAGGCCCGACCCTGCTTAGCTTCCGAGATCGGACGAGATCAGGCGTACTCAGGCCGGTGTGGCCGTAAGCGAAAGGCAATCTCAAAAAGTGGATGAAATTGCATATACTGTAGCCATAATTTGTAGCACAGATTGTTGGATGAAATACAAACTAACCTTGCTTACTTATTTCAAAGCGAGGGCACATATTTCAGCCTTGTGGGAAAAAACGGACAAAGAGTTGAAATTCCACAAGGCAGTGACAAAAAGCTTACAGCACCTGGTATTCCCAGGCGGTCTCCCATCCAAGTACTAACCAGGCCCGACCCTGCTTAGCTTCCGAGATCGGACGAGATCAGAGATCAGGCGTACTCAGGCCGGTGTGGCCGTAAGCGAGAAACTATCTCTTGGTGCACTATGTAAAGTCAAAGTGAGCCTGATTAACAGCTGTTGCATTTCCACCATTTAGATAAGCATCTTTGTGTCACTCAAAAAGTGGAAGAAATTGCATATACTGTAGCCATAATTTGTAGCACAGATTGTTGGATGAAATACAAACTAACCTTGCTTACTTATTTCAAAGCGAGGGCACATATTTCAGCCTTGTGGGAAAAAACGGACAAAGAGTTGAAATTCCACAAGGCAGTGACAAAAAGCTTACAGCACCTGGTATTCCCAGGCGGTCTCCCATCCAAGTACTAACCAGGCCCGACCCTGCTTAGCTTCCGAGATCGAGATCGAGATCAGGCGTACTCAGGCCGGTGTGGCCGTAAGCGAAAACTATCTCTTGGTGCACTATGTAAAGTCAAAGTGAGCCTGATTAACAGCTGTTGCATTTCCACCATTTAGATAAGCATCTTTGTGTCACTCAAAAAGTGGAAGAAATTGCATATACTGTAGCCATAATTTGTAGCACAGATTGTTGGATGAAATACAAACTAACCTTGCTTACTTATTTCAAAGCGAGGGCACATATTTCAGCCTTGTGGGAAAAAACGGACAAAGAGTTGAAATTCCACAAGGCAGTGACAAAAAGCTTACAGCACCTGGTATTCCCAGGCGGTCTCCCATCCAAGTACTAACCAGGCCCGACCCTGCTTAGCTTCCGAGATCGGACGAGATCAGGCGTACTCAGGCCGGTGTGGCCGTAAGCGAAAGGCAATCTCAAAAAGTGGATGAAATTGCATATACTGTAGCCATAATTTGTAGCACAGATTGTTGGATGAAATACAAACTAACCTTGCTTACTTATTTCAAAGCGAGGGCACATATTTCAGCCTTGTGGGAAAAAACGGACAAAGAGTTGAAATTCCACAAGGCAGTGACAAAAAGCTTACAGCACCTGGTATTCCCAGGCGGTCTCCCATCCAAGTACTAACCAGGCCCGACCCTGCTTAGCTTCCGAGATCGGACGAGATCAGGCGTACTCAGGCCGGTGTGGCCGTAAGCGAAAGGCAATCTCAAAAAGTGGATGAAATTGCATATACTGTAGCCATAATTTGTAGCACAGATTGTTGGATGAAATACAAACTAACCTTGCTTACTTATTTCAAAGCGAGGGCACATATTTCAGCCTTGTGGGAAAAAACGGACAAAGAGTTGAAATTCCACAAGGCAGTGACAAAAAGCTTACAGCACCTGGTATTCCCAGGCGGTCTCCCATCCAAGTACTAACCAGGCCCGACCCTGCTTAGCTTCCGAGATCGGACGAGATCGAGATCAGGCGTACTCAGGCCGGTGTGGCCGTAAGCGAGAAACTATCTCTTGGTGCACTATGTAAAGTCAAAGTGAGCCTGATTAACAGCTGTTGCATTTCCACCATTTAGATAAGCATCTTTGTGTCACTCAAAAAGTGGAAGAAATTGCATATACTGTAGCCATAATTTGTAGCACAGATTGTTGGATGAAATACAAACTAACCTTGCTTACTTATTTCAAAGCGAGGGCACATATTTCAGCCTTGTGGGAAAAAACGGACAAAGAGTTGAAATTCCACAAGGCAGTGACAAAAAGCTTACAGCACCTGGTATTCCCAGGCGGTCTCCCATCCAAGTACTAACCAGGCCCGACCCTGCTTAGCTTCCGAGATCGGACGAGATCAGGCGTACTCAGGCCGGTGTGGCCGTAAGCGAAAGGCAATCTCAAAAAGTGGATGAAATTGCATATACTGTAGCCATAATTTGTAGCACAGATTGTTGGATGAAATACAAACTAACCTTGCTTACTTATTTCAAAGCGAGGGCACATATTTCAGCCTTGTGGGAAAAAACGGACAAAGAGTTGAAATTCCACAAGGCAGTGACAAAAAGCTTACAGCACCTGGTATTCCCAGGCGGTCTCCCATCCAAGTACTAACCAGGCCCGACCCTGCTTAGCTTCCGAGATCGAGATCGACGAGATCAGGCGTACTCAGGCCGGTGTGGCCGTAAGCGAGAAACTATCTCTTGGTGCACTATGTAAAGTCAAAGTGAGCCTGATTAACAGCTGTTGCATTTCCACCATTTAGATAAGCATCTTTGTGTCACTCAAAAAGTGGAAGAAATTGCATATACTGTAGCCATAATTTGTAGCACAGATTGTTGGATGAAATACAAACTAACCTTGCTTACTTATTTCAAAGCGAGGGCACATATTTCAGCCTTGTGGGAAAAAACGGACAAAGAGTTGAAATTCCACAAGGCAGTGACAAAAAGCTTACAGCACCTGGTATTCCCAGGCGGTCTCCCATCCAAGTACTAACCAGGCCCGACCCTGCTTAGCTTCCGAGATCGGACGAGATCAGGCGTACTCAGGCCGGTGTGGCCGTAAGCGAAAGGCAATCTCAAAAAGTGGATGAAATTGCATATACTGTAGCCATAATTTGTAGCACAGATTGTTGGATGAAATACAAACTAACCTTGCTTACTTATTTCAAAGCGAGGGCACATATTTCAGCCTTGTGGGAAAAAACGGACAAAGAGTTGAAATTCCACAAGGCAGTGACAAAAAGCTTACAGCACCTGGTATTCCCAGGCGGTCTCCCATCCAAGTACTAACCAGGCCCGACCCTGCTTAGCTTCCGAGATCGGACGAGATCGAGAGATCAGGCGTACTCAGGCCGGTGTGGCCGTAAGCGAGAAACTATCTCTTGGTGCACTATGTAAAGTCAAAGTGAGCCTGATTAACAGCTGTTGCATTTCCACCATTTAGATAAGCATCTTTGTGTCACTCAAAAAGTGGAAGAAATTGCATATACTGTAGCCATAATTTGTAGCACAGATTGTTGGATGAAATACAAACTAACCTTGCTTACTTATTTCAAAGCGAGGGCACATATTTCAGCCTTGTGGGAAAAAACGGACAAAGAGTTGAAATTCCACAAGGCAGTGACAAAAAGCTTACAGCACCTGGTATTCCCAGGCGGTCTCCCATCCAAGTACTAACCAGGCCCGACCCTGCTTAGCTTCCGAGATCGGACGAGATCAGGCGTACTCAGGCCGGTGTGGCCGTAAGCGAGAAATATCTCTTGGTGCACTATGTAAAGTCAAAGTGAGCCTGATTAACAGCTGTTGCATTTCCACCATTTAGATAAGCATCTTTGTGTCACTCAAAAAGTGGAAGAAATTGCATATACTGTAGCCATAATTTGTAGCACAGATTGTTGGATGAAATACAAACTAACCTTGCTTACTTATTTCAAAGCGAGGGCACATATTTCAGCCTTGTGGGAAAAAACGGACAAAGAGTTGAAATTCCACAAGGCAGTGACAAAAAGCTTACAGCACCTGGTATTCCCAGGCGGTCTCCCATCCAAGTACTAACCAGGCCCGACCCTGCTTAGCTTCCGAGATCGGACGAGATCAGGCGTACTCAGGCCGGTGTGGCCGTAAGCGAAAGGCAATCTCAAAAAGTGGATGAAATTGCATATACTGTAGCCATAATTTGTAGCACAGATTGTTGGATGAAATACAAACTAACCTTGCTTACTTATTTCAAAGCGAGGGCACATATTTCAGCCTTGTGGGAAAAAACGGACAAAGAGTTGAAATTCCACAAGGCAGTGACAAAAAGCTTACAGCACCTGGTATTCCCAGGCGGTCTCCCATCCAAGTACTAACCAGGCCCGACCCTGCTTAGCTTCCGAGATCGGACGAGATCAGGCGTACTCAGGCCGGTGTGGCCGTAAGCGAAAAGCAATCTCAAAAAGTGGATGAAATTGCATATACTGTAGCCATAATTTGTAGCACAGATTGTTGGATGAAATACAAACTAACCTTGCTTACTTATTTCAAAGCGAGGGCACATATTTCAGCCTTGTGGGAAAAAACGGACAAAGAGTTGAAATTCCACAAGGCAGTGACAAAAAGCTTACAGCACCTGGTATTCCCAGGCGGTCTCCCATCCAAGTACTAACCAGGCCCGACCCTGCTTAGCTTCCGAGATCGGACGAGATCAGGCGTACTCAGGCCGGTGTGGCCGTAAGCGAAAGGCAATCTCAAAAAGTGGATGAAATTGCATATACTGTAGCCATAATTTGTAGCACAGATTGTTGGATGAAATACAAACTAACCTTGCTTACTTATTTCAAAGCGAGGGCACATATTTCAGCCTTGTGGGAAAAAACGGACAAAGAGTTGAAATTCCACAAGGCAGTGACAAAAAGCTTACAGCACCTGGTATTCCCAGGCGGTCTCCCATCCAAGTACTAACCAGGCCCGACCCTGCTTAGCTTCCGAGATCGGACGAGATCAGACAGGCGTACTCAGGCCGGTGTGGCCGTAAGCGAGAAACTATCTCTTGGTGCACTATGTAAAGTCAAAGTGAGCCTGATTAACAGCTGTTGCATTTCCACCATTTAGATAAGCATCTTTGTGTCACTCAAAAAGTGGAAGAAATTGCATATACTGTAGCCATAATTTGTAGCACAGATTGTTGGATGAAATACAAACTAACCTTGCTTACTTATTTCAAAGCGAGGGCACATATTTCAGCCTTGTGGGAAAAAACGGACAAAGAGTTGAAATTCCACAAGGCAGTGACAAAAAGCTTACAGCACCTGGTATTCCCAGGCGGTCTCCCATCCAAGTACTAACCAGGCCCGACCCTGCTTAGCTTCCGAGATCGGACGAGATCAGGCGTACTCAGGCCGGTGTGGCCGTAAGCGAAAGGCAATCTCAAAAAGTGGATGAAATTGCATATACTGTAGCCATAATTTGTAGCACAGATTGTTGGATGAAATACAAACTAACCTTGCTTACTTATTTCAAAGCGAGGGCACATATTTCAGCCTTGTGGGAAAAAACGGACAAAGAGTTGAAATTCCACAAGGCAGTGACAAAAAGCTTACAGCACCTGGTATTCCCAGGCGGTCTCCCATCCAAGTACTAACCAGGCCCGACCCTGCTTAGCTTCCGAGATCGGACGAGATCAGGCGTACTCAGGCCGGTGTGGCCGTAAGCGAGAAACTATCTCTTGGTGCACTATGTAAAGTCAAAGTGAGCCTGATTAACAGCTGTTGCATTTCCACCATTTAGATAAGCATCTTTGTGTCACTCAAAAAGTGGAAGAAATTGCATATACTGTAGCCATAATTTGTAGCACAGATTGTTGGATGAAATACAAACTAACCTTGCTTACTTATTTCAAAGCGAGGGCACATATTTCAGCCTTGTGGGAAAAAAACGGACAAAGAGTTGAAATTCCACAAGGCAGTGACAAAAAGCTTACAGCACCTGGTATTCCCAGGCGGTCTCCCATCCAAGTACTAACCAGGCCCGACCCTGCTTAGCTTCCGAGATCGGACGAGATCAGGCGTACTCAGGCCGGTGTGGCCGTAAGCGAAAGGCAATCTCAAAAAGTGGATGAAATTGCATATACTGTAGCCATAATTTGTAGCACAGATTGTTGGATGAAATACAAACTAACCTTGCTTACTTATTTCAAAGCGAGGGCACATATTTCAGCCTTGTGGGAAAAAACGGACAAAGAGTTGAAATTCCACAAGGCAGTGACAAAAAGCTTACAGCACCTGGTATTCCCAGGCGGTCTCCCATCCAAGTACTAACCAGGCCCGACCCTGCTTAGCTTCCGAGATCGGACGAGATCAGGCGTACTCAGGCCGGTGTGGCCGTAAGCGAAAGGCAATCTCAAAAAGTGGATGAAATTGCATATACTGTAGCCATAATTTGTAGCACAGATTGTTGGATGAAATACAAACTAACCTTGCTTACTTATTTCAAAGCGAGGGCACATATTTCAGCCTTGTGGGAAAAAACGGACAAAGAGTTGAAATTCCACAAGGCAGTGACAAAAAGCTTACAGCACCTGGTATTCCCAGGCGGTCTCCCATCCAAGTACTAACCAGGCCCGACCCTGCTTAGCTTCCGAGATCGGACGAGATCAGGCGTACTCAGGCCGGTGTGGCCGTAAGCGAAAGGCAATCTCAAAAAGTGGATGAAATTGCATATACTGTAGCCATAATTTGTAGCACAGATTGTTGGATGAAATACAAACTAACCTTGCTTACTTATTTCAAAGCGAGGGCACATATTTCAGCCTTGTGGGAAAAAACGGACAAAGAGTTGAAATTCCACAAGGCAGTGACAAAAAGCTTACAGCACCTGGTATTCCCAGGCGGTCTCCCATCCAAGTACTAACCAGGCCCGACCCTGCTTAGCTTCCGAGATCGGACGAGATCAGGCGTACTCAGGCCGGTGTGGCCGTAAGCGAAAGGCAATCTCAAAAAGTGGATGAAATTGCATATACTGTAGCCATAATTTGTAGCACAGATTGTTGGATGAAATACAAACTAACCTTGCTTACTTATTTCAAAGCGAGGGCACATATTTCAGCCTTGTGGGAAAAAACGGACAAAGAGTTGAAATTCCACAAGGCAGTGACAAAAAGCTTACAGCACCTGGTATTCCCAGGCGGTCTCCCATCCAAGTACTAACCAGGCCCGACCCTGCTTAGCTTCCGAGATCGGACGAGATCAGGCGTACTCAGGCCGGTGTGGCCGTAAGCGAGAAACTATCTCTTGGTGCACATGTAAAGTCAAAGTGAGCCTGATTAACAGCTGTTGCATTTCCACCATTTAGATAAGCATCTTTGTGTCACTCAAAAAGTGGAAGAAATTGCATATACTGTAGCCATAATTTGTAGCACAGATTGTTGGATGAAATACAAACTAACCTTGCTTACTTATTTCAAAGCGAGGGCACATATTTCAGCCTTGTGGGAAAAAACGGACAAAGAGTTGAAATTCCACAAGGCAGTGACAAAAAGCTTACAGCACCTGGTATTCCCAGGCGGTCTCCCATCCAAGTACTAACCAGGCCCGACCCTGCTTAGCTTCCGAGATCGGACGAGATCAGGCGTACTCAGGCCGGTGTGGCCGTAAGCGAAAGGCAATCTCAAAAAGTGGATGAAATTGCATATACTGTAGCCATAATTTGTAGCACAGATTGTTGGATGAAATACAAACTAACCTTGCTTACTTATTTCAAAGCGAGGGCACATATTTCAGCCTTGTGGGAAAAAACGGACAAAGAGTTGAAATTCCACAAGGCAGTGACAAAAAGCTTACAGCACCTGGTATTCCCAGGCGGTCTCCCATCCAAGTACTAACCAGGCCCGACCCTGCTTAGCTTCCGAGATCGGACGAGATCAGGCGTACTCAGGCCGGTGTGGCCGTAAGCGAAAGGCAATCTCAAAAAGTGGATGAAATTGCATATACTGTAGCCATAATTTGTAGCACAGATTGTTGGATGAAATACAAACTAACCTTGCTTACTTATTTCAAAGCGAGGGCACATATTTCAGCCTTGTGGGGAAAAAACGGACAAAGAGTTGAAATTCCACAAGGCAGTGACAAAAAGCTTACAGCACCTGGTATTCCCAGGCGGTCTCCCATCCAAGTACTAACCAGGCCCGACCCTGCTTAGCTTCCGAGATCGGACGAGATCAGGCGTACTCAGGCCGGTGTGGCCGTAAGCGAAAGGCAATCTCAAAAAGTGGATGAAATTGCATATACTGTAGCCATAATTTGTAGCACAGATTGTTGGATGAAATACAAACTAACCTTGCTTACTTATTTCAAAGCGAGGGCACATATTTCAGCCTTGTGGGAAAAAACGGACAAAGAGTTGAAATTCCACAAGGCAGTGACAAAAAGCTTACAGCACCTGGTATTCCCAGGCGGTCTCCCATCCAAGTACTAACCAGGCCCGACCCTGCTTAGCTTCCGAGATCGGACGAGATCAGGCGTACTCAGGCCGGTGTGGCCGTAAGCGAAAGGCAATCTCAAAAAGTGGATGAAATTGCATATACTGTAGCCATAATTTGTAGCACAGATTGTTGGATGAAATACAAACTAACCTTGCTTACTTATTTCAAAGCGAGGGCACATATTTCAGCCTTGTGGGAAAAAACGGACAAAGAGTTGAAATTCCACAAGGCAGTGACAAAAAGCTTACAGCACCTGGTATTCCCAGGCGGTCTCCCATCCAAGTACTAACCAGGCCCGACCCTGCTTAGCTTCCGAGATCGGACGAGATCAGGCGTACTCAGGCCGGTGTGGCCGTAAGCGAGAAACTATCTCTTGGTGCACTATGTAAAGTCAAAGTGAGCCTGATTAACAGCTGTTGCATTTCCACCATTTAGATAAGCATCTTTGTGTCACTCAAAAAGTGGAAGAAATTGCATATACTGTAGCCATAATTTGTAGCACAGATTGTTGGATGAAATACAAACTAACCTTGCTTACTTATTTCAAAGCGAGGGCACATATTTCAGCCTTGTGGGAAAAAACGGACAAAGAGTTGAAATTCCACAAGGCAGTGACAAAAAGCTTACAGCACCTGGTATTCCCAGGCGGTCTCCCATCCAAGTACTAACCAGGCCCGACCCTGCTTAGCTTCCGAGATCGGACGAGATCAGGCGTACTCAGGCCGGTGTGGCCGTAAGCGAAAGGCAATCTCAAAAAGTGGATGAAATTGCATATACTGTAGCCATAATTTGTAGCACAGATTGTTGGATGAAATACAAACTAACCTTGCTTACTTATTTCAAAGCGAGGGCACATATTTCAGCCTTGTGGGAAAAAACGGACAAAGAGTTGAAATTCCACAAGGCAGTGACAAAAAGCTTACAGCACCTGGTATTCCCAGGCGGTCTCCCATCCAAGTACTAACCAGGCCCGACCCTGCTTAGCTTCCGAGATCGGACGAGATCAGGCGTACTCAGGCCGGTGTGGCCGTAAGCGAAAGGCAATCTCAAAAAGTGGATGAAATTGCATATACTGTAGCCATAATTTGTAGCACAGATTGTTGGATGAAATACAAACTAACCTTGCTTACTTATTTCAAAGCGAGGGCACATATTTCAGCCTTGTGGGAAAAAACGGACAAAGAGTTGAAATTCCACAAGGCAGTGACAAAAAGCTTACAGCACCTGGTATTCCCAGGCGGTCTCCCATCCAAGTACTAACCAGGCCCGACCCTGCTTAGCTTCCGAGATCGGACGAGATCAGGCGTACTCAGGCCGGTGTGGCCGTAAGCGAAAGGCAATCTCAAAAAGTGGATGAAATTGCATATACTGTAGCCATAATTTGTAGCACAGATTGTTGGATGAAATACAAACTAACCTTGCTTACTTATTTCAAAGCGAGGGCACATATTTCAGCCTTGTGGGAAAAAACGGACAAAGAGTTGAAATTCCACAAGGCAGTGACAAAAAGCTTACAGCACCTGGTATTCCCAGGCGGTCTCCCATCCAAGTACTAACCAGGCCCGACCCTGCTTAGCTTCCGAGATCGGACGAGATCGACGAGATCAGGCGTACTCAGGCCGGTGTGGCCGTAAGCGAGAAACTATCTCTTGGTGCACTATGTAAAGTCAAAGTGAGCCTGATTAACAGCTGTTGCATTTCCACCATTTAGATAAGCATCTTTGTGTCACTCAAAAAGTGGAAGAAATTGCATATACTGTAGCCATAATTTGTAGCACAGATTGTTGGATGAAATACAAACTAACCTTGCTTACTTATTTCAAAGCGAGGGCACATATTTCAGCCTTGTGGGAAAAAAACGGACAAAGAGTTGAAATTCCACAAGGCAGTGACAAAAAGCTTACAGCACCTGGTATTCCCAGGCGGTCTCCCATCCAAGTACTAACCAGGCCCGACCCTGCTTAGCTTCCGAGATCGGACGAGATCAGGCGTACTCAGGCCGGTGTGGCCGTAAGCGAAAGGCAATCTCAAAAAGTGGATGAAATTGCATATACTGTAGCCATAATTTGTAGCACAGATTGTTGGATGAAATACAAACTAACCTTGCTTACTTATTTCAAAGCGAGGGCACATATTTCAGCCTTGTGGGAAAAAACGGACAAAGAGTTGAAATTCCACAAGGCAGTGACAAAAAGCTTACAGCACCTGGTATTCCCAGGCGGTCTCCCATCCAAGTACTAACCAGGCCCGACCCTGCTTAGCTTCCGAGATCGGACGAGATCAGGCGTACTCAGGCCGGTGTGGCCGTAAGCGAAAGGCAATCTCAAAAAGTGGATGAAATTGCATATACTGTAGCCATAATTTGTAGCACAGATTGTTGGATGAAATACAAACTAACCTTGCTTACTTATTTCAAAGCGAGGGCACATATTTCAGCCTTGTGGGAAAAAACGGACAAAGAGTTGAAATTCCACAAGGCAGTGACAAAAAGCTTACAGCACCTGGTATTCCCAGGCGGTCTCCCATCCAAGTACTAACCAGGCCCGACCCTGCTTAGCTTCCGAGATCGGACGAGATCAGGCGTACTCAGGCCGGTGTGGCCGTAAGCGAAAGGCAATCTCAAAAAGTGGATGAAATTGCATATACTGTAGCCATAATTTGTAGCACAGATTGTTGGATGAAATACAAACTAACCTTGCTTACTTATTTCAAAGCGAGGGCACATATTTCAGCCTTGTGGGAAAAAACGGACAAAGAGTTGAAATTCCACAAGGCAGTGACAAAAAGCTTACAGCACCTGGTATTCCCAGGCGGTCTCCCATCCAAGTACTAACCAGGCCCGACCCTGCTTAGCTTCCGAGATCGGACGAGATCAGACGAGATCAGGCGTACTCAGGCCGGTGTGGCCGTAAGCGAGAAACTATCTCTTGGTGCACTATGTAAAGTCAAAGTGAGCCTGATTAACAGCTGTTGCATTTCCACCATTTAGATAAGCATCTTTGTGTCACTCAAAAAGTGGAAGAAATTGCATATACTGTAGCCATAATTTGTAGCACAGATTGTTGGATGAAATACAAACTAACCTTGCTTACTTATTTCAAAGCGAGGGCACATATTTCAGCCTTGTGGGAAAAAACGGACAAAGAGTTGAAATTCCACAAGGCAGTGACAAAAAGCTTACAGCACCTGGTATTCCCAGGCGGTCTCCCATCCAAGTACTAACCAGGCCCGACCCTGCTTAGCTTCCGAGATCGGACGAGATCAGGCGTACTCAGGCCGGTGTGGCCGTAAGCGAAAGGCAATCTCAAAAAGTGGATGAAATTGCATATACTGTAGCCATAATTTGTAGCACAGATTGTTGGATGAAATACAAACTAACCTTGCTTACTTATTTCAAAGCGAGGGCACATATTTCAGCCTTGTGGGAAAAAACGGACAAAGAGTTGAAATTCCACAAGGCAGTGACAAAAAGCTTACAGCACCTGGTATTCCCAGGCGGTCTCCCATCCAAGTACTAACCAGGCCCGACCCTGCTTAGCTTCCGAGATCGGACGAGATCAGGCGTACTCAGGCCGGTGTGGCCGTAAGCGAGAAACTATCTCTTGGTGCACTATGTAAAGTCAAAGTGAGCCTGATTAACAGCTGTTGCATTTCCACCATTTAGATAAGCATCTTTGTGTCACTCAAAAAGTGGAAGAAATTGCATATACTGTAGCCATAATTTGTAGCACAGATTGTTGGATGAAATACAAACTAACCTTGCTTACTTATTTCAAAGCGAGGGCACATATTTCAGCCTTGTGGGAAAAAACGGACAAAGAGTTGAAATTCCACAAGGCAGTGACAAAAAGCTTACAGCACCTGGTATTCCCAGGCGGTCTCCCATCCAAGTACTAACCAGGCCCGACCCTGCTTAGCTTCCGAGATCGGACGAGATCAGGCGTACTCAGGCCGGTGTGGCCGTAAGCGAAAGGCAATCTCAAAAAGTGGATGAAATTGCATATACTGTAGCCATAATTTGTAGCACAGATTGTTGGATGAAATACAAACTAACCTTGCTTACTTATTTCAAAGCGAGGGCACATATTTCAGCCTTGTGGGAAAAAACGGACAAAGAGTTGAAATTCCACAAGGCAGTGACAAAAAGCTTACAGCACCTGGTATTCCCAGGCGGTCTCCCATCCAAGTACTAACCAGGCCCGACCCTGCTTAGCTTCCGAGATCGGACGAGATCAGGCGTACTCAGGCCGGTGTGGCCGTAAGCGAAAGGCAATCTCAAAAAGTGGATGAAATTGCATATACTGTAGCCATAATTTGTAGCACAGATTGTTGGATGAAATACAAACTAACCTTGCTTACTTATTTCAAAGCGAGGGCACATATTTCAGCCTTGTGGGAAAAAACGGACAAAGAGTTGAAATTCCACAAGGCAGTGACAAAAAGCTTACAGCACCTGGTATTCCCAGGCGGTCTCCCATCCAAGTACTAACCAGGCCCGACCCTGCTTAGCTTCCGAGATCGGACGAGATCAGGCGTACTCAGGCCGGTGTGGCCGTAAGCGAAAGGCAATCTCAAAAAGTGGATGAAATTGCATATACTGTAGCCATAATTTGTAGCACAGATTGTTGGATGAAATACAAACTAACCTTGCTTACTTATTTCAAAGCGAGGGCACATATTTCAGCCTTGTGGGAAAAAACGGACAAAGAGTTGAAATTCCACAAGGCAGTGACAAAAAGCTTACAGCACCTGGTATTCCCAGGCGGTCTCCCATCCAAGTACTAACCAGGCCCGACCCTGCTTAGCTTCCGAGATCGGACGAGATCAGGCGTACTCAGGCCGGTGTGGCCGTAAGCGAGAAACTATCTCTTGGTGCACTATGTAAAGTCAAAGTGAGCCTGATTAACAGCTGTTGCATTTCCACCATTTAGATAAGCATCTTTGTGTCACTCAAAAAGTGGAAGAAATTGCATATACTGTAGCCATAATTTGTAGCACAGATTGTTGGATGAAATACAAACTAACCTTGCTTACTTATTTCAAAGCGAGGGCACATATTTCAGCCTTGTGGGAAAAAACGGACAAAGAGTTGAAATTCCACAAGGCAGTGACAAAAAGCTTACAGCACCTGGTATTCCCAGGCGGTCTCCCATCCAAGTACTAACCAGGCCCGACCCTGCTTAGCTTCCGAGATCGGACGAGATCAGGCGTACTCAGGCCGGTGTGGCCGTAAGCGAAAGGCAATCTCAAAAAGTGGATGAAATTGCATATACTGTAGCCATAATTTGTAGCACAGATTGTTGGATGAAATACAAACTAACCTTGCTTACTTATTTCAAAGCGAGGGCACATATTTCAGCCTTGTGGGAAAAAACGGACAAAGAGTTGAAATTCCACAAGGCAGTGACAAAAAGCTTACAGCACCTGGTATTCCCAGGCGGTCTCCCATCCAAGTACTAACCAGGCCCGACCCTGCTTAGCTTCCGAGATCGGACGAGATCAGGCGTACTCAGGCCGGTGTGGCCGTAAGCGAAAGGCAATCTCAAAAAGTGGATGAAATTGCATATACTGTAGCCATAATTTGTAGCACAGATTGTTGGATGAAATACAAACTAACCTTGCTTACTTATTTCAAAGCGAGGGCACATATTTCAGCCTTGTGGGAAAAAACGGACAAAGAGTTGAAATTCCACAAGGCAGTGACAAAAAGCTTACAGCACCTGGTATTCCCAGGCGGTCTCCCATCCAAGTACTAACCAGGCCCGACCCTGCTTAGCTTCCGAGATCGGACGAGGATCAGCGAGAAATTGCATATACTGTAGCCATAATTTGTAGCACAGATTGTTGGATGAAATACAAACTAACCTTGCTTACTTATTTCAAAGCGAGGGCACATATTTCAGCCTTGTGGGAAAAAACGGACAAAGAGTTGAAATTCCACAAGGCAGTGACAAAAAGCTTACAGCACCTGGTATTCCCAGGCGGTCTCCCATCCAAGTACTAACCAGGCCCGACCCTGCTTAGCTTCCGAGATCGGACGAGATCAGCGAGAAATTGCATATACTGTAGCCATAATTTGTAGCACAGATTGTTGGATGAAATACAAACTAACCTTGCTTACTTATTTCAAAGCGAGGGCACATATTTCAGCCTTGTGGGAAAAAACGGACAAAGAGTTGAAATTCCACAAGGCAGTGACAAAAAGCTTACAGCACCTGGTATTCCCAGGCGGTCTCCCATCCAAGTACTAACCAGGCCCGACCCTGCTTAGCTTCCGAGATCGGACGAGATCAGGCGTACTCAGGCCGGTGTGGCCGTAAGCGAGAAACTATCTCTTGGTGCACTATGTAAAGTCAAAGTGAGCCTGATTAACAGCTGTTGCATTTCCACCATTTAGATAAGCATCTTTGTGTCACTCAAAAAGTGGAAGAAATTGCATATACTGTAGCCATAATTTGTAGCACAGATTGTTGGATGAAATACAAACTAACCTTGCTTACTTATTTCAAAGCGAGGGCACATATTTCAGCCTTGTGGGAAAAAACGGACAAAGAGTTGAAATTCCACAAGGCAGTGACAAAAAGCTTACAGCACCTGGTATTCCCAGGCGGTCTCCCATCCAAGTACTAACCAGGCCCGACCCTGCTTAGCTTCCGAGATCGGACGAGATCAGGCGTACTCAGGCCGGTGTGGCCGTAAGCGAAAGGCAATCTCAAAAAGTGGATGAAATTGCATATACTGTAGCCATAATTTGTAGCACAGATTGTTGGATGAAATACAAACTAACCTTGCTTACTTATTTCAAAGCGAGGGCACATATTTCAGCCTTGTGGGAAAAAACGGACAAAGAGTTGAAATTCCACAAGGCAGTGACAAAAAGCTTACAGCACCTGGTATTCCCAGGCGGTCTCCCATCCAAGTACTAACCAGGCCCGACCCTGCTTAGCTTCCGAGATCGGACGAGATCAGGCGTACTCAGGCCGGTGTGGCCGTAAGCGAAAGGCAATCTCAAAAAGTGGATGAAATTGCATATACTGTAGCCATAATTTGTAGCACAGATTGTTGGATGAAATACAAACTAACCTTGCTTACTTATTTCAAAGCGAGGGCACATATTTCAGCCTTGTGGGAAAAAACGGACAAAGAGTTGAAATTCCACAAGGCAGTGACAAAAAGCTTACAGCACCTGGTATTCCCAGGCGGTCTCCCATCCAAGTACTAACCAGGCCCGACCCTGCTTAGCTTCCGAGATCGGACGAGATCAGGCGTACTCAGGCCGGTGTGGCCGTAAGCGAAAGGCAATCTCAAAAAGTGGATGAAATTGCATATACTGTAGCCATAATTTGTAGCACAGATTGTTGGATGAAATACAAACTAACCTTGCTTACTTATTTCAAAGCGAGGGCACATATTTCAGCCTTGTGGGAAAAAAACGGACAAAGAGTTGAAATTCCACAAGGCAGTGACAAAAAGCTTACAGCACCTGGTATTCCCAGGCGGTCTCCCATCCAAGTACTAACCAGGCCCGACCCTGCTTAGCTTCCGAGATCGGACGAGATCAGGCGTACTCAGGCCGGTGTGGCCGTAAGCGAGAAACTATCTCTTGGTGCACCATGTAAAGTCAAAGTGAGCCTGATTAACAGCTGTTGCATTTCCACCATTTAGATAAGCATCTTTGTGTCACTCAAAAAGTGGAAGAAATTGCATATACTGTAGCCATAATTTGTAGCACAGATTGTTGGATGAAATACAAACTAACCTTGCTTACTTATTTCAAAGCGAGGGCACATATTTCAGCCTTGTGGGAAAAAAACGGACAAAGAGTTGAAATTCCACAAGGCAGTGACAAAAAGCTTACAGCACCTGGTATTCCCAGGCGGTCTCCCATCCAAGTACTAACCAGGCCCGACCCTGCTTAGCTTCCGAGATCGGACGAGATCAGGCGTACTCAGGCCGGTGTGGCCGTAAGCGAAAGGCAATCTCAAAAAGTGGATGAAATTGCATATACTGTAGCCATAATTTGTAGCACAGATTGTTGGATGAAATACAAACTAACCTTGCTTACTTATTTCAAAGCGAGGGCACATATTTCAGCCTTGTGGGAAAAAACGGACAAAGAGTTGAAATTCCACAAGGCAGTGACAAAAAGCTTACAGCACCTGGTATTCCCAGGCGGTCTCCCATCCAAGTACTAACCAGGCCCGACCCTGCTTAGCTTCCGAGATCGGACGAGATCAGGCGTACTCAGGCCGGTGTGGCCGTAAGCGAGAAAACTATCTCTTGGTGCACCATGTAAAGTCAAAGTGAGCTGATTAACAGCTGTTGCATTTCCACCATTTAGATAAGCATCTTTGTGTCACTCAAAAAGTGGAAGAAATTGCATATACTGTAGCCA
>NW_023493803.1:137500-140555 GCF_013265735.2 Oncorhynchus mykiss
CGAGATCGGACGAGATCAGGCGTACTCAGGCCGGTGTGGCCGTAAGCGAAAGGCAATCTCAAAAAGTGGATGAAATTGCATATACTGTAGCCATAATTTGTAGCACAGATTGTTGGATGAAATACAAACTAACCTTGCTTACTTATTTCAAAGCGAGGGCACATATTTCAGCCTTGTGGGAAAAAACGGACAAAGAGTTGAAATTCCACAAGGCAGTGACAAAAAGCTTACAGCACCTGGTATTCCCAGGCGGTCTCCCATCCAAGTACTAACCAGGCCCGACCCTGCTTAGCTTCCGAGATCGGACGAGATCAGGCGTACTCAGGCCGGTGTGGCCGTAAGCGAAAGGCAATCTCAAAAAGTGGATGAAATTGCATATACTGTAGCCATAATTTGTAGCACAGATTGTTGGATGAAATACAAACTAACTTGCTTACTTATTTCAAAGCGAGGGCACATATTTCAGCCTTGTGGGAAAAAAACGGACAAAGAGTTGAAATTCCACAAGGCAGTGACAAAAAGCTTACAGCACCTGGTATTCCCAGGCGGTCTCCCATCCAAGTACTAACCAGGCCCGACCCTGCTTAGCTCCGAGATCGGACGAGATCAGGCGTACTCAGGCCGGTGTGGCCGTAAGCGAGAAACTATCTCTTGGTGCACCATGTAAAGTCAAAGTGAGCCTGATTAACAGCTGTTGCATTTCCACCATTTAGATAAGCATCTTTGGTCACTCAAAAAGTGGAAGAAATTGCATATACTGTAGCCATAATTTGTAGCACAGATTGTTGGATGAAATACAAACTAACCTTGCTTACTTATTTCAAAGCGAGGGCACATATTTCAGCCTTGTGGGAAAAAACGGACAAAGAGTTGAAATTCCACAAGGCAGTGACAAAAAGCTTACAGCACCTGGTATTCCCAGGCGGTCTCCCATCCAAGTACTAACCAGGCCCGACCCTGCTTAGCTTCCGAGATCGGACGAGATCAGGCGTACTCAGGCCGGTGTGGCCGTAAGCGAAAGGCAATCTCAAAAAGTGGATGAAATTGCATATACTGTAGCCATAATTTGTAGCACAGATTGTTGGATGAAATACAAACTAACCTTGCTTACTTATTTCAAAGCGAGGGCACATATTTCAGCCTTGTGGGAAAAAACGGACAAAGAGTTGAAATTCCACAAGGCAGTGACAAAAAGCTTACAGCACCTGGTATTCCCAGGCGGTCTCCCATCCAAGTACTAACCAGGCCCGACCCTGCTTAGCTTCCGAGATCGGACGAGATCAGGCGTACTCAGGCCGGTGTGGCCGTAAGCGAGAAACTATGGTGCACTATGTAAAGTCAAAGTGAGCTGATTAACAGCTGTTGCATTTCCACAATTTAGTAAGATCTTTGTGTCACTCAAAAAGTGGAAGAAATTGCATATACTGTAGCATAATTTGTAGCACAGATTGTTGGATGAAATACAAACTAACCTTGCTTACTTATTTCAAAGCGAGGGCACATATTTCAGCCTTGTGGGGAAAAAACGGACAAAGAGTTGAAATTCCACAAGGCAGTGACAAAAAGCTTACAGCACCTGGTATTCCCAGGCGGTCTCCCATCCAAGTACTAACCAGGCCCGACCTGCTTAGCTTCCGAGATCGGACGAGATCAGGCGTACTCAGGCCGGTGTGGCCGTAAGCGAAAGGCAATCTCAAAAAGTGGATGAAATTGCATATACTGTAGCCATAATTTGTAGCACAGATTGTTGGATGAAATACAAACTAACCTTGCTTACTTATTTCAAAGCGAGGGCACATATTTCAGCCTTGTGGGAAAAAACGGACAAAGAGTTGAAATTCCACAAGGCAGTGACAAAAAGCTTACAGCACCTGGTATTCCCAGGCGGTCTCCCATCCAAGTACTAACCAGGCCCGACCCTGCTTAGCTTCCGAGATCGGACGAGATCAGGCGTACTCAGCCGGTGTGGCCGTAAGCGAGAAACTATCTCTTGGTGCACATGTAAAGTCAAAGTGAGCCTGATTAAAGCTGTGCATTCCACCATTTAGATAAGCATCTTTGTGTCACTCAAAAAGTGGAAGAAATTGCATATACTGTAGCCATAATTTGTAGCACAGATTGTTGGATGAAATACAAACTAACCTTGCTTACTTATTTCAAAGCGAGGGCACATATTTCAGCTTGTGGAAAAAAAACGGACAAAGAGTTGAAATTCCACAAGGCAGTGACAAAAAGCTTACAGCACCTGGTATTCCCAGGCGGTCTCCCATCCAAGTACTAACCAGGCCCGACCCTGCTTAGCTTCCGAGATCGGACGAGATCAGGCGTACTCAGGCCGGGTGGCCGTAAGCGAAAGGCAATCTCAAAAAAGTGGATGAAATTGCATATACTGTAGCCATAATTGTAGCACAGATTGTTGGATGAAATACAAACTAACCTTGCTTACTTATTTCAAAGCGAGGGCACATATTTCAGCCTTGTGGGAAAAAACGGACAAAGAGTTGAAATCCACAAGGCAGTGACAAAAAGCTTACAGCACCTGGTATTCCCAGGCGGTCTCCCATCCAAGTACTAACCAGGCCGACCCTGCTAGCTTCCGAGATCGGACGAGATCAGGCGTACTCAGGCCGGTGTGGCCGTAAGCGAAAGGCAATCTCAAAAAGTGGATGAAATTGCATATACTGTAGCCATAATTTGTAGCACAGATTGTTGGATGAAATACAAACTAACCTTGCTTACTTATTTCAAAGCGGAGGGCACATATTTCAGCCTTGTGAAAAAAGGACAAAGGTTGAAATTCCACAAGGCAGTGACAAAAAGCTTACAGCACCTGGTATTCCCAGGCGGTCTCCCATCCAAGTACTAACCAGGCCCGACCCTGCTTAGCTTCCGAGATCGGACGAGTCAGCGAAAAAAATTGCATATACTGTAGCCATAATTTGTAGCACAGATTGTTGGATGAAATACAAACTAACCCTTGCTTACTTATTTTCAAAGCGAGGGACATATTTCAGCCTTGTGGGAAAAAACGGACAAAGAGTTGAAATTCCACAAG